>NC_135738.1:26150000-26307500 GCF_041903045.1 Epinephelus lanceolatus
AACTGCGGTGCCCCCCCCCCCCCCCCCCCCCCCCCCACTATCAAGTGACTCACCAACCTTTGGAAGATGGAAGACAAGGTCAAGAGGGTCTTTGATCACAACAAACTTCAGTTTCGTTTAGAGCCACTGCCAAGTCTGCCATTTCCTCTTGATTAGACAGGACATTGTGTTTGATGAATGATTTTCTTTTCACTCTCCCAGCCTGTAAGTGGTTTCAAGGTCTGGGAATGCAAAAGGGGGTCTTTTAAATAACCTGTTCTCTGCAGTCGAAATGGATTTAACATAGATCTCTCGCATCAACTGTAAGGCCCTTTTATTCTCCCTTTCAGCCTGTCAGTCTCTCCCTGACTCGCTTTGTCCTGCTCTGTCTCCTCCTCTGCACAGGAGAGTACCTGGTGTTTTACTGAGGGGCAGCGATGCATACACAGGCATAATAATAAATCTCTCTGAGAGATGCGCTGTTGCCAAGACAAGCACAACCTCTGGAGCCCATTTTAATGGCTTGTAAATGTATAATAAAACCTCACCTGTTCCTTTGATTAATCGGCAGGTGAAGAAGGAGAAATCAAAACATTTTGTTATGTAAAGGTTATAATAGTGAAAACTGTAACTCATAGAAACTTTAGTGTAAATGTGAGAAGTATCAGCAATCAAAATTAGCCACAACAACAAACTGATACACTTCAAATATCTGCACAGGATGTATCTTACACTGAGAAAGCTCCATCTAATGAAGCTCATATCCTCTCCTAACTGTGAGCTCTGCGTGTGTATTGGAATATTTCTGGAAAATGGTGTTTACAACCTTATCTGACCTGCCTTATATTGAAGTGCCATATTGTCCTCATCTGCCCCTATTGAATGATACGTCCTCTTTAGAGCTCTCATGTTACCAGAAGCTTGCACGTTTTGTTGGTCTCAAAGCAGCAAAAAAAATGTTAGCACTCCTCATCCTCTCTCTTGGAATCACTGGGGACAGATTATTGGATATAATATACATTTAGATGTCTGTAAGCAAGAATGCATAATTCTTTAATTTTTTATTAATCCTTTTACTGGCCATTTTTATTTTATTCAACCGTAACGGTACAAAATTGTAGAGAAAGAGCAATTACACTTAATGGATAGCGAAAAGGCAAGAAAGTGAGAAGGGAAAGAAACAGAAATTATTTAAGAGTCTCTGGATTATTTACATGATATAAATATTTCACTTTTAAGTATCATGGTTATCATCACTGCTGGTATACTGCGTCACCCCTGGTTTAAATATTGGTGCTGTAACCTGCAGAGCTGAAACAATCAATCAGTTAGTCAACTGACTAATTCGTTTAAGGACTGATTAATCCATGAGGTGGTTCCTTTCATCAAAAATGCCAAACATCACTTTACATCCAGCTTCTCACTTTTCAAGACTTGCTGCTTTTCTTGCTGCTGCATAAATAATAAAGTACTGTAAAACTTCAATTAAAAGCCTAGTCCCAGTTAAATGCTGAGTCCCTTTTACTACACATTTTGACAAACCTGTCTCAATAGGACGCCTGGTCTGGTTGCCAAGCATTTAATTTTTTTAATAGAAGCTTCTGAGTGTATAAAACCGGGTTGTTGGCTACCTTAAATGATGTGTCCATTCCTCGATTACCCTGTAAGTTCTTCATATTGCTTTAGTCCGTGAGGTCCCTCAGATCAAAAGGATCAAAAGAATCAAAAGGGTTTTTTGTTATAATTAATCCAAGTTGTGACTGAGTATTGTTTTAACAGTATAAAGTGGTGTCATGTCCATATGCCAGGTGCTGTAATCCTCAAGTGCTGTAACTGTCTCTCTCTGATGCACTGTCTGTCAAAGTTAGGTCACATGAATGATTCATAACTGATACATTATCTGAAGCCTATTTTTTATACAAGTAATATTCATACTAGTTTAAATAAACACTTTGACTGCATTTCCTGATCTTTGCTGAGCAACTGTTTTGTGTGAAAGGAGTTAAAGGCCTGTCCAAAATATAGGCCTGTTGATTTCAGTGATTTAAGCAAATAATAGCCCAGGCTATTAATTGAGGTTCAACATTGTGCTATGTTTCTCTTGCCTATCTCCATCAGTTATATCTTAGTGTTATGAAGGCTGCATGGTGAAGACAATTTTCACAGTGTTGACCTAACTAGGTAACTAATTGGCAGATGGATTAATAAAGAAAATAACCATTAGTTGCAGCCCTGGTAACCTGTAAAAAATCTTTAAATATTTCTTTTGGTTTCACTAACCTAAATATGTTAGTGTAAAAACACACATAATGCATGATAATTTATATTTTGTGTGAAGAAAAAAATGAATGCTTTGCAAGTAAACCCTCATTTTAAGAAATATTGCAAGGTTTACTTTGCAGAATTGTGGATTACTGTTTGTAAAGAAGCTCTCCAGTGGAAGTGACAGTAAAAGTCAACCTCAGACTCCTGTTTGGCATTTCACCTCATTATATTTGTGTTTTTTCAGCACTGTGTCTCTTGGATGCTGGCTGCGTACAGTCTGGCACTTGGTCTCTACTTTTTTTGAAAGCCTCGACCTCACCTGAGTGCTTTGAGCCTACACGTCCATAAGAGTCTCTGAAAACAAAACAAAAAAAACCCCAAAACAACAAACACACCACACACCTCTAGTGGGTCATAAGTGATGAGTGAGAATTTTTTTTAATCCTGCATAATAATCTACTACAGCCACAAGTGAAAAATATATTTAACTCCTCAGCTCCTCAGAACAGTAGATGTGCTGTTACTGCTCAAGTCTCTTAATAAAATAGAGTCAATGTGAAGCTCTGACAATGTGAATTCAGCTGTAAATGAAATTCTAATATTCATCAAACAAGCATGTAAGGACTTGGACCTTGCATGTTCTCCCTGTGTCAGCATGGGTTTTCTCAGGGTACTCAGGCTTCCTCCCACAGTCCAAAGACATGCAGGTTAATTGCTGACTCTAAACTATCCGTAGGTGTGAATGTGAGCGTGAATGGTTGTCTGTCTCTATGTGTCAGCCCTGTGATAGTCTGGTGACCTGTCCAGGATGCACTCCTTCCCTCACCCAGTGTCAGCTGGGATAGGCTCCAGCCTCCTTGCGACCCCTAACAGGATAAGTGGTTATGGAAAATGAATAAATCAAACAAGCAATTTTTTCCCTTGTATTTAGTTTAACTCTTGTTTCAGTTTACAGAGGAATACCTTCGGCGGATCCCACGGAATGAGTGGCCACGTGTGATTGTAGTGGCTGATGGGTCGTGTGGCGACTCCTGCTCGGTGCTGGGCATCAGCTCTGACTACACTGTGGAGTCCTGCCATGCCTATGGAGCTAACGCAACTATAGAGAGACTAGACCAGAGACAGGTCAGGACACACATACACATACACGCACACACACTCTATACGCATACAAGCACTTACACAAACACTAATGGATGCATTCACTCCTGTGCACACACTGAGGCAGTAACCAACAGGTTGCTGTTTGAGTAAAGAATGAAGGCAGCAGAAACAGGATATTGCAGGATATTACAGTGAAGGCGACTTTATTGTCCTCATAAGGCTGACTTGTGCAAACAGTGATGTGGACCTGCCAATAGCAGCTGAGCACAATATCTGACTCTCATATAAACAGCCCGATTATGGCAGAATGTTGGATCTCGTCAGCATAAACACTGGCCCTATTTTTTGATTTACTCATTGAATTTGATAAGAGCAGCTGTTGGAGGCAGGTGACGGCGATGATAAAGCCTGCTATTCAGTGCGCCCCCCTGGCTAGGCTCATAATCTGTTCCCTGCCAGGTGAATATGAATCAAGATATCAAAACATCAGCTGCAATGTTTTTCACGTAGTGTGCCAAAGGTCGCTTGACATTATATAAGCAGATGGTTCTGTGAGTGATGACTCAGTGATGTTATCAAAAGGCCCAGAAAGGACTGAATAGATAAATGTGCAACACTCCCTTCCACACAGCAAAATTAATTCACTTCATTTGTTCTTTGGCTGCAGCTGCAGATTAAGAAATGAAGACAGAAAATATGAAAGGTGTAATATTTGGAATATGATGCAGCACAGGCAGCAGATCAGCCTTTGGGGCTTTATTCAGGCAGAAGCATTGTTCAGAGAGACTGACAAACAAATGTCACATCCCTGTTGGTCCACTGAGTTTGGGAAACTGAAGATGCAGACAGATGATATTTGCAGCAGTAGTCTGCTCCTCATCTTATGTCATTGTTGATACTGTTCATAGAGACTGACTTGTGAAAGGTTGCTCTTATGATTATAAAGAGTGACGATCTGTACAAAAGAGAGGATTAGTTTGGAGGAACAAATAAACAGGTCAAAAGCTTTCAGGCTAATATCGTCTAATATCTGAAACACAATCATTGTCTCCTTTGCCGTATTATGCCACTATAACCATTCATATCACGTTCTCTTTAGTGGCTGTGTGGCTGCCTTTTATTGGCCCCGTTTCTCGCTGGCTGTTTCCTGTAGTGATTGAATTTACCTCCCAGGATATGACCTGGTCGTCCCCACCATCCCTTCCATCTCCTCTCAGTCGCTGCTCTGTTTGCTAGCTAACTCCCTTGGTTGCACTAAATGCTATTTGATCCCACTTGGCTGGTTTATGTTATTGAAAAGAGAATTCATCACTTGTGGCTTGAGGGAAAATGAGGAGTCACTGCCAGATTGAACCACTGAATAAAAATCAAGATAGTCTTAATCTCCACTCAAGTGACAACAGCCCCACAGGCAGACATGGTATACATGGTATATGTCCTCTCACCACGTACACATCATCAGGTGCATGTATGTTAGGAATTAGATTAACTCAGCAGATATATTGGTAATGTCCACATAATGATATAATCTATGACACTAATCTCACTTCCTTTTTTTCCCTCCGTGTCTTTTAACTTCAGGTACCCACTCCTGAGATCCGAGCCCACAGCCTTTACTTCGACCTGTCCGCTTACGGAGTAGAGGCCCTCCGAGAGCACCGAAATCCCACAGCCAAACCTGGCTTCCACCTGAAGATTTATGGCACCTTCAGAAACCGCTACATGGCCCTTGTCTGCCCCGCCTCTGACACCAAGATGGTTCGCTTCCTCAGGCACACGGCCAACTCCTCTGTGAGACTCTGAGCTTATTTACTACTTGTTGTCGTTGATAAAGACTCTAGGTATGAAGAATATGCAGCTGTTTATCCATGTCAATGCAAGGGAAAGACAGATAATAATAATGCTGGCACAGTGCTGTGCTGCCTTGTCTTGCTACTTATTCCTCACCTTTCATTCAGCAAATGGCCTTTGACTGCACTATTGTGGGAGTCCATTAGTGTCTGTACGTGGGTGTATGTTTGCGTCAGTGAGTGTTTGAGTCTGTGGATGTATTTGAGTCTGAGTGTGTCTGAGCCAAAGGGAGCATCAGATGAAGAAATGGGGGAAAGAGGGGGAGGAGAAAATAGACCTCACTAGTGTGTGTGCATGCATGTATGTGTGAGAGAGTGAAGAGGCCATCTGTACCCTGCTGTTACACATCAGTGAATAAATGGAGGGCATGATATTTTCTTCCTGTGCTCACCAGCAGGCTGTAGGTGCTTTTACAACCACTGGGCAGTCTGTGTTTTATCTGAGCATCTCTAGGTTTTCATGTCAACTACTGCTCTGGTCATGCGTAGCCTGTAGCCACAGCGTGCGGTGTAGTACACACAGGTACATAGCAAGACCAGCCTTTGAGCACTTGTTGCTATGTGGGTGGCCATTCATATGCACTGTTACTTGGTAACAGATGACTGTGCAAGTATGGGTCGAAGAAGAGCAGAGTTTAGCAGAGAAAGAGACCAAGAGAGGCGGAGAGAGCGAGAGAGGCTTGTCACTCAATACCCACAATTACTGTAGAATTGATGAGAGGGCACACTGCAGCTTTTCTTCTTCAGTGTTCCTACATCAAAATGAAATGACAAAGTGCTTTTATGAGTCAGAGTTGCTTTGTTACAGATAGATGAAAGCATGTCACAGAACCTGTAAGGGCTACAACTAATGATTTTTTTCATTTTCTATTCATCTTTGAATCATTTTCTTGATTATTTGAGTAATTGCTTATGAAATGCCAAAAAACAGTGCAGAGTAAATGTATCAGGAAATACAGGCAACAACAAAGGAGGGACTCAGCAGCACAACTCAAAAACACAATGAAAAGTCTTTTCTTGGAGAAATCAGAGATTGATACACAAGAGTCGGTCCAAAAATACCAGGCAAAATACAAAGGATAACACTAGAAATGCACAAAGAAAATTACTGGAACGCTTACTAGAAAACAGTGAAGACAAACTGGCACAAGGGTCAGGTGGAACTGATCATGATGGGGAAGGTAACCACACAGGCGGGAAACACGCAAAGGCAGGAAGTGAGGTATCTGAGACAAGAGACACAGGTGAGTAATACAATAAGACAGAAAATAATAACAGGAAAAACTAAAAACAAGAACACATAACCTTGACAACTGGACCAGGATGTAACAAATGCCTATCACAATTTATCGGAGCCCAAAATGACATCTTCACTGTTTTTTCTGACCAACAAAGACAATCTCTAAGAAAAGCTAATTTTGCTTGAAATGATTGACTGAAATGATTAATTGGATTAGCATAATAGTTGCAGATTAATTTTCTGTCAATCAACACTTCCTTTAATGAACTAGTTGTTTCTAGCCTGGGAACCAAACAAATCTGTGAGCTCACGTGTTATTTGCTCAGGCAGATGGTCAATAGATCGCAGATACAAGCGGCCGAAATTATTTTCCTCAGAAGGGTGTCTGGGCTCAGCCTTAGAGATAGGGCGAGGAGTTCAGACATCCGGAGGGAGCTTGGAGTAGAGCCGCTGCTCCGGGCACGTCCCACTGGTAGGAGGCCCCGGGGCAGACCCAGAACACACTGGAGGGATTACATATCTCATCTGGCCTGGGAACACCTTGGGTCCTCCAGGAGGAGCTGGAAAGCATTGCTGTGGAGAGGGACGTCTGGGGTGCTTTGCTTGGCCTGCTGCCCCCGCAACCCAGCCCTGGATAAGCAGATGAAAATTGATGGATGGAGATGGGCAATAATTCACATTCGTGATTTGGTCTGGCAATGTCAGGCTAAGTTTATTGTTTCAGCTGCAGTTTGTGTCAGTTGAGATGCATCTTTCCATATCTCTTGTCTCAATAGGTAACCTCCAGTGACTTGTAAAAGAATTTTTGATTAATTTTGCAGATTTTTGTTGTAATCGCATACATTTTTATACACAATTAGATTATTGCAGTTACAATTTCTCTCTGAATTCCATGGGAAGGCTTTAATCACCACCCCAAATCCTCTGCAGTCATGGTTCAAGGAATTTGCAGTAAAAACTCATCTCAGCTAATCTTTTTTTTTTCTTCTTTCACACTAAGAAAACTTAAGACACACTGAAGTCAGGAAAAATGTGGGGCTTCTTGTTGTAGTACCACTGTGGCGGCATGATGACGAGTGGGATATATTGTATCATGTGTAAATGTAATGTTCATAAGCAAGGCCATGTACAAGAAGATGAGGTTAAAAGTTGGTGAAGTGGGCCTTTAATGATGCTACAGATGATCTGTCTCTGTTTTGCTGCCCAGATCATGAAGAACATTTTCCACCAGTCCTTCAATGTCTACAAGACGGACATAGAGCCTCGTCTCAACGACATGACACTCCATCACATGCAGTGCAGCCGCCGTCTTTTTGAGATTCAGTTGTCACACAGACGCATCAGCGCTGCCTACATAGAGGGGGACAATGTGGCGGTCACTGTGGAGGGGGAGGCGGCGCGTGTCCTCAACTTTGACACAGGTATGCACGTCTGTAAAATACCAGTTATTACCAGTTAATACCAGCACTGCCCTTTGAATAAATGAGACAGAGTGAGAAAGAACGAGATGGAAATAAAAAGAGATGCAAGGAGAGGATAAATTATTTTTTATGTGTGCAGCCTGTGTGTGAGTCATTACTGCACTCAATGGCCTTTCAGCTGACGCTTATCTGCTTTTGTCTCCATGCTGCTTTTTTGTGCTGCTGTTTTCAGCCACAACTGTGACGTCAAGGCCACATATTAATGTGTGGTCTGCAAAATGAGAAGCTGTATACTTCTTATCATGAATATGTGTTGTGCATTACTGAGATAGATTTTATTTGATGCATGTGTGTCTGTGATTTATGTTTCCTCTGTCTTCTCCTCTCCTCTTCGACCTCCTTTACATCCTCCAGGTTGTGGGGTGAATCTAGGCATGCGAGGTCTGGAGTCAATGGGGACGTTCATTTACCGGACAGCCACAGCTGTGGACCAGAATGATATTCTAGAGGCACTGTCAGCTAAAATGCAGCACTCCAGACAGGTGGCTGAGACCTTCAAGCAGACAGGCCTGGCTCAATCAATGTATGAATGAAACACGAGGACGATCTGGTGAATGCATAATGCCACCTAGAGGAAAGTGGTGGATTATTTGTGTTTACAGTGAATGTTTACAATGAATCGTGAGTCTAATGCTGAAGTGGACCACTAGTGGTTACACAAAGAGCTGAACAAGCCTGAGCTGTGAACAGATGGATAATGGATGTAAACATGTGACCATAAATCTTCTATGCGTAATGGATGGAGCGAGAGTAACCAAGACCACATTTGGTACAATGCATTTGAAGCTGTTCTGGTTTTTCAGGTTGTTAATACTGTGGCAGGAAGAGATATTTAATCTGTCACTGTTGCAGTGGAACAATATACGTTGAACACACTGCACTCTGGGTTTCTGAGTGAAGTGTTAGAATGCAGGGAAAATAAAAAACATAGCCCTAAGAGATTAGGAGTAGTTGGAATAGATGAAAACTCTGTGATGCTTGTCATTTTCATCACTGTTGTCTTCTCTTTTTAATAGAGATGAATTGACTTGATTTCCAAAATCTAGTTGGTTGAGCTCTCCAGGCATCACGTCAATGGTGCTAGAGGAAATTAGATGGTGCCGTAGCATCATCAGCTACTGAATCATGTATAAAACTGTTATTGTCCATGATCTGACAGAGAAACACACATGTCTTAAGTGTTGTAATCAAGCCTTTTGTCTTTGTGTTTGACAGCGTGGTGATTGTTGTGCTGATGATGTTCTAAAGTATTTGCTAGAGTGGCCGCTGTTTGTGTGCTGCTTTGTAAAGTAAGATTTGTATATGGCATATTTCAAAAAGGACAGGGGCCAACTGTATTATCACAAATTATTTTTGCCGGTGTCACATTTTGACTTGCCTTTTTATATTTTGCTCCAGGTGATCTAAAATGAAAGTATATCATTATTTCAGATTAAGGAGAGTAGTCTATGCTGATTAATGTCCTGCTCCTTTTGAAGTGCCAATAAAGATGGTGATTTGGCAAGAGTGACATGGGTGGTCTTTACCCTTACATTTATTTGATTCGAGTTCAAATGCAATTTAATAAAGAGTAAGAGCAACCTTAATTCAGCTGTTAGTTGGGGCTCTAACAAACTGCTTATGTAAATTGAGGTAGATTATTACAGCCTCAACAACAGACTTATCTGTTCTGCACTGTCAGTCTCTCATGACTGCGGAAGTATCGAGATTTTTATTACAGTTTTAAAGCTGCTGTGTGAAAAACCTGATCAATATTTGTGAACTACAACCCATGCAGACAGTACAGTATCAGCACATTGTTTCCATTATGGTTGATATGAGGCAGTACTGCCCTCTAGTGGTGTATCCTGTCTGTTGCATCTGCCTCAGCTTCAACACTTGTATCTCCATTTAGGATACAAGTAAGCCTATTTTGGGGCTTTATTTATACAAATATTGGGAAAGGTGTTGGTTAAATCCCCATTCCTTTTGATTTTCTTTCAAGCACAACACTTCTACTAATCACTGCTGTTAGACTAATGTGCCCCCTGTTACTTCTCCATTGCAACTGCATGAAAAAAATACTTCAAGAGTTTAAGTTCAGGTGTGTCAGATTTAGGAAATGGTAAATCATGTTCTTAACTGTGTTTTCCTTAGTGTAATCACCTGATAATAAGAATTGTGTTTCCATAACCTTAGAATGAGCCATTTCAAAAAGCGGGCCCTCTTTCATGGAGTCCACCATGTTCTTTCTACAGTGGCCCAGAATGGACAAATCAAACACTGTCTCTAGATAGGACCATTCTCAGTTTAACATTCTCCTAGTTCTCTTAGTCCTATAGTTCTCTCAAGGCCCTGACAGACCAAACAGACGGTCAGCCTTCAGTGCTTTGGGCCGTCAGTGAGCACCTGTGGCCCTCATCACTGCGATGTGTCCCGTATCTTTGGCCCCTTGTCGGCCTCTGTCAATTGGCTTTGTTTTGTTGCTGATTCAGCATGTTGAATTGGCGTCGACAACTGCAGAGCCTGTCTGTGAATGAAATCACTCTGATTGTCAGCATTAGTGCAGAACGTACATGGTGGTTGGCTTTTGGTTGAAGTCTTTGCAGTGTGCTCATGTGCAGACTTTTAGTTGAGACACAATGGATGTGAGGCGACTCAGCAGGGGCTTTCGCTAGTCTGAGGTCTTTACACACTTGGCGCATGGAAGAAGTTTCAGTTCTGTGTCCTCACAACTAGATGCTACACACTGGTCTTTTAAGGGGTTGAATCTGGTGTCCTGTCCTGTCCTGTCCTGTCCTCTCCTCTCGTGTCCTCTCCTCTCCTCTCCTGCTGTTCATGGGAAAATACTCAAACTGTTATTCCCAGCCTGCCCCACATCTTTGAAATTATAATATGCTTCATAAAGTTAAATTATAAAATGAAACATATTTACAGTAACTGATATAAGGCTGGCATTAAGAGTGACATACTACACTGAAATACTGTAACTAGCTAAAAATGTACCCCTGAACTCACACAGTAATGCCAAATGTTTACAGTGATGTCTCAATCAAATTTAGTTTGCCCAGAACTTTTTCAGTGGATGATTTTTTTTCACTTTGTAAAAATGATAACTAATAAAATAAATAATATAAAAATGAAACTATAAATTACCAGTTACCTTTTGGAATAAATACTGTGATTATTCATTTGGCATTTAAGCTCGGCCTAAATGTCTGTTTTAAATGTTATTTTGTACCTTTATGCTATCCTTTACATATGGTTTGTTTCCTATGAGGAAAAACACATATACATATAAAGGTGTTATGGAGTAGCTTGCTGACAAATAGCATCTTATGACAGATCAAACAGAGATAGGCACTGTGAGGGACAGGTAAAAAGCCTTATCAGCTTTTCTTGCCTCAGTGAAACAACCATTCACTGTCAGGAATCTGGGATTTTTCTTTAAATTATAAATATCTTGTGCTGTGATGTGTGCGGTGAAAACATTTGTAATGCATCCAATAAATAAAACACTTGTCATTATTGTTTTCATTATCCTCAGACAAAAGCAGATAATAGGTGTCCAGTAAACAATGTATTTGCATAGTTTAGTTTCTGTTACTGTTAATAATTCAACAAAGGAAATGATAGCCTACTTGTAATTTTTTTTTTGAGTATTTAAAAAAGAAATCAGTAATTTCATTAGGCTACTTAAGGATTTTTATATCTCTAATATTGTACTTCGCTACATTTCCTAGTAAAATCAAAAGTCACATGAAGAAGTCCTGCTTATCTGGGTGAGAAACAAACAAAATAGGCAGAGAAGAAGAAGTTGTGACTGCGGCCGCAGGGAGGCAGAGCCCCACAGAGCTGCATGTTCAGTGCCAGTTAGACAGTTTTTTATCCACTTTTAGTTTGTAAGAAATAGCTAAAACAATGCAATATGCGAAATCACGTCATCATGCTCACTGTAAGCATTATTGCACATGGGCACGGGCTAACAAAAAAAGAGTTGCATTTACCTTAATTGATCGCTGTTTTTTAATGAACCGCCCAGCGAGCGCGCTTAGTGACTCAAATCAAACACACCCATCCAGCTGCCCAACAGGTGCATGCGGAACTTGGCTAACATGCTAAATACTGACATGCTCATGGTGATGACTTCTGCCTCAGTGTATGAGGCCTTTGTGCTGTCTGTAACACCCCGTGACGTGACTGTAGAGCCTCATTTAGCTCCAAATGTTTGGGAACTCCGAGGAGCGCAATGGGACACAGGCTGAGAGGACAGTTAAAGTGTAACAGAGAGACTGAGGAGTGGACTGGTTGTATTATGCTCTGAGACTGACAGTGGAGCAGACTGTGGAGGACTTCCTCACACAAAGCCATTCAGACAGGTGAGTGCAACAACACACTCATGATGGATATAACTCGCGAGGAGGAGACAGTCCACGGCGCATTGTGTGTAGGCCTAAACTACATTTGAGCAAAAACTGCAGTTCTTTTGTAGCTGCATGTGTGTTTGTGGCTGCAGCTCTGAGTTTTCTGCTCTCTGAGTTTACATTGATATACATCTCTTGTTTGTCTTGGTGATTGGTGTTTAATTCTGCTGTTAATTCTTCAAGAAATGGCAGATTACTAAATTGTAGTTTAATAATGCTTTGCACCTCTGTGGTGTTCATTTCTATTTTTATTTATTGTCATTCATCTTTGCTTAGGTGTGTCTGGCTGTGTAATGGGTGGGCTCATCAGTTGTATGCACAGTGCTTTATGTTGAAAAGGAAAAAGGTATAGACATCTGCTGACATGTTAAAGCACTTTATTTTGTAGCCTAAATGTGTTTCAAATGTGTGTCATGGCACACTTATCACAACATAAATGTTTGTTTTTATTTACTACTTTTAATTAACAATTAACATTACTCATGGAATATTTGTTAACAAAATGATTCAAGAATTCATTTTAAACTTTTAAAACCACATCAAAACACCAGTAACACCTCCATTTAAATGCTAAATAATGTAAGATAGTGTGATGTGTCACGCACTTCTAATTCCCTCATGCGAACAGTGACAAATGAAAATTAAATTAAATTACATTTTTAAGGTAGTGTATGCTTCTTTATTAGGAAATGGGTGTGCACAACATACTGATACAGTCAATTAAAAATTCATTCATAACTTTTTGTACAGGCCCAGTTGAATATTGCAATAATAATGTGTGGTTATCACAGAATCTCACAGCACTCCATTTGAGAACCACTGGCCTAAAACATCATCATGCACATCTTTCTTTGCCCTCCCTCCACTCACCTGTCTCTTTTAAAAATGTAACGCCTAGTGTTTACTTTATTGACCTACATTTTACTTTTATCTTAGTACATTTTGTGGTAATTTTACTTTTACTTAAAAATTACTTCAGTAAAATTTGTTTAAAGAAACAGTAGTTGTATTTGAGTAGACTATTTTAGTACTCTTTATCCCTGCAGATACCCACGCACACTGCATACTGCTGACATCTGGAGGTCAAGTGCCTTGCTAAATGGTTCATTGAAGGTGTCGTCTCAACCAGCTTAAGTTTACAAATGTGGCTCCAATTTTGTAAGTTCAGAACTAGCTCAGGCAGACAATCTCTAAATGAAAGGCTTATTTAACAACATATTTAAGCCCCGTTTCCACCAAACGCTTTCGGTATTGTACCTTTGGAACCAAAAGTAACCCTTCAGACATGGTACCTAGAACACATTTCCACTGCAAACAGTACTTTAGTCTCCAATTCAGTTTTCTGGGAGTAAAAATGATTTTATCCTAATGGAATTAAATAATAAAACTTGTCTGTATCTCAGTTTTATTTGCCACAGAAAACAGATCACTGCACGAAAGGGCGTAGGTTTCATGTCAGCATTTGGGGGGACACGTGAATTGGGGGGTTTTGATCATCAAACACTTAATTTCCTGCATAATGAGGAGTTTTTATGCACCAATTTGTGCATTTTCTGCACTAGTTTATGGTGAGATTGTCTTTAATTTTGTGTTTTAAATATTGACGGGGGGGGGTGTCCCCTGTTTTCATAGACCTATGGCTTCATGAGTGTCAAGATCTGAAAGGACTGAATGCTATATCAATATTTTTGAAGACAGATATTTTTAGCAGTGTGCTCAACAGTGATGAGTCTTGAGCTATAGGTGCGAGACAGTGACCTGCTGAGATCTATTAAACTGCTCCGTGCCAACCCGTCCCACCCTCTAGCCTAACAGACAACCTCCCAAAGCTGTTTGCTCTGTCTAATTAAAAACATTCATCCGCTAGCTGTGCCCTCCAAGGTCAATAGTCTGGACCTCTGGACTGGCCCCTGCTGTAGCACAAGGCCTTTCATTAGATTAAACACAATAATGAGAAAATCTTTTATCTTTGCATATAATTAAAGCGGGGATGAAGGACAACTTAATCAATGATGTGGAATGACAAGTTCGTAAATGAATTAGACCTGCCAATGGGGGCTAGGCTGCGATCAATGACAAATGTTAAGCAGAGAGTGGATGGGTTGTAGTTACAGCAACGGGCATCTATGAGTCCAAGCAAGAATATTTGCTGCTGCGGGTATAGACTGAGATTTAGCTAGATCACCCTCTGTGTTTGTGTGGCATTAAATGGGGAAAACAGTTTTCACAGAATCTGTAAAATCCTCCTTTTCATTATGAATCAAAAAGACACTTGTAAAGAAAATTTGCATGTACACTAGTGATCATGAGATTCATTTACACCTTTCTTTGGTGACTTAAACTGTGTCAAGTTGCATCACATTACTTTAGCCAGCATGATTGTTTCATTTTAATAGCATAATTTTGCCATACGAGGGCAGTGTTGTCCTTTGAAACAGCCTCCAGGCTCTCTCTAAGTTTAGCAGGCTGCAGAGCCAAAATGCAAAACTGGATGAGGAAATGGATTGTAGATGGGATAGATGGAGACTGCACGGCTGCTGTGTGCTGTTAAACATGCACATAAACTAATTAATTCTGATAAAAGCAAATATATTACAGTATTCTGGAGTGGGATAATCTGTCACACTGAATGCAACTAGTCTAATGCAAAAAACTAATTTACTCTCTGACCCTGGCTCATCAAATTTTCAGATATCAGCTGAGCAATTATAGTTTTGTGTGTAAAAATAGAAATTGTCATAGTCTAAAGTTTCTTTCCATGCCGTCGGAGAAGCTTGTGACAGACACCAAAAAAAAAAAAAGAAAGAAAGAAGTGGTTTTCACGGTTCTCTGCCGGCTGTGTGAGTTTGTGTTTGAGGAGATGGGAAAGGATGTGAGCACGAGCGTGTATTGACAAGCCTTCAGTTGCTGTCTGACACACAGACAGGAAGTCACTGTCACATGACTGAGATATCGGCACCTTGTCCGATTGCACAGAGGGCCTCTTATGTATGCTGCCAGCACAAATACAGGCCAAGTCATTCATATACACATACACACAAAGAGAGAAAGAAGGAGTGAGAGGATGAGGATAAAGCAAGAATAAAAGGGAAGACTTTTTAGGGCATGTTAGTTATCCGGGGAAATTATTTGTCTAATGTCTTATTGGTGAATCTTGAATTGTTCTTTTTTAGTACACATGAAACAGCGAGGTGAATCCTGCAGCTGGATTTCTACCTGACTTGGGCGTCTGTCGAACAATTATCAGTTCTCCTATCTGTTCGGCTCCTATCTGTCCCATCACACTCACGCCCAATTTCCCTAAACTGTCACAGCTAATAATTGGGCCTCTCTGTCAGGAAGGAAATCAGGCCCGCTGTTCTAACTAAAACACACATCCCTCACCCCTCCCTTCATCCTTCCTTCTCCCCCTTTTCCCCTCTCCTCTTCCCATCTCCATCACCCTGTTCCCCTAATACAGTGGAAATCAGCTCTCCAGATAGAACACAGCCACCTCCTCCTCCATCTCCTCTTCTTCCTCCCCTGAGTCGGTGTGTGTGTGTGTTTGTGTGAGTGTGTGTGTTCGGGAGGGTGCACGCTGTGTGACAGTGGTAGCCTCAGGGCCAGGTTGCTGTTGACAGGGACGAGGGTCTCTGATTTGAGGAGAGCAGTCACACCAGCGACTGCAGCTGCCTCCCCGAGTGACACCTCCCTGTTAGTGGGGGAGATGTGGACACGTGTGCCAGTGTGTGTGTGCGTGTGTGTTGGCAGTGTTGATGGCGGGGTTGATGGACTGACTGGCTGCCTACAGTGCTCAGGACAAACAGGGAAACTTTCCCTGATGAGCTGACAGGCCCTCATGTTGAACACCTAACTGGGCTCCGGTTGGTGCTCGGACAAAGTGCAGAAGAGGTGACGACAAGGAAGAAAAAAAAATGATAACACAAGCCAGGCAGGTCAGGAGAATACAAAGAGGTGGAGAGAGGAAACTAAACAGCATCTAGTCCTAATGGGTCACGCTTATGTGCAGCACGCATACATGTCTGTGCGGCTTTGTGTGTCTGTGTGTGCCTCCAGAGTCCAGGCTGTGTAGATCACCATTCCACCTTATCTAATTTCATTAATGTGATCCCCTGTCCATCCTCTGACGGCTTAATAGCCATTATTTGTGGGTCCCTTCAAATAAAGGCTCAGCAGTAAATTGCAGTCTGTGGAAATCGAGATATAAACGCCACCCTGCATTACTGTATAATATCTTTCCCTTTAATTAACTGAAAGCCATGCTGACATTTATTGGATTGCAAGTTACTTGTTAATGGCAATAAATTGCGAAACAAAAAAAAGAATCATTGCTTATTTTACATCAATAATTTGTGGACCTTTTGCTAATGATTATTCATTACTCGCCTATGGGGACTGTCGTGTTTGGTGAGCTAAAGTGAATGAAGAATGTAAAGATTTAAGTGGGCAGCATCTACTTAGTGTTATGGCTGCGGTGCCGTGCATTAAATGCCTCGCTCTGTTGCTGTCCCTTTACCCTGTCTTCTGCATCTGGCTTTTGGTGAAGGATGTGCTCGGTAAAATTTATCGTGCCGGGTTCATTCCATCAGGCTGAACTACTTTTAAGGCGAAAGTGTTGCTCGTCTGTGTTAGCATTTTGCTCGTATGAAGATATTCTGTCCAGTGTGCATGTTTGCTGTGTTTTTGCAGAGGGTTTTTAATCAACGGCAGTGTGGTGTGCATTTCACAAATTCATCATTCACCAGACACCTGGGCCTAGAGTTTGCTCATATTCATCAAAGTACGTCACATGTAAACAGTGTTTTATTACTGACAATGAATCAGACCTGTGTTTACCAAATTATTTTGAAATAATACACTGAATAATTTAGTCGACACTCGCATATTGGGCAGCAAGATATTAATTGTGACTGAAGTACGGCAATAAATTCAAGCAAAAGCAGCTGTGATTTGTTAAACACAAAAAGCTGGCTAGTTCTCATTTTTAAGTGATTGCTTTTTTGATAAAGAGGGAAAACATACTTTAAAAATGACGTTTAATGGCACATTTTTTGTTTATAATAAATGTAAAGGAATTGTTTTGTGGGAATTGTGACCTAATTTTAGGAAGATACAAAACAGGATAGATAGAAAAATTTGATGTTAGAAGGTAATATACAGTTTATATATGATTAACCACGCTGTGCACATACAAGATGAACAAACCACAGGTGTATTTGTGTTGACATGGCAACACACAGACGTCAAGGCCTCCGTACCTGCCCTCGCTAATTTGTCACCACTTTCAACAAAAAGCATTCCTGTGCAGCGAAGGAACCAATTTCCCTCTGTAGTGCCACTCTGTGTGTGCGTCACTCAGTTGCTACCAGCTTGCTATTTGGAAGAACATATTCCCTGTCGTAGTGGGCACCCGTCAGAGGGGCGGGTGGCTCTCATCAGGCGCTGCCACTTGCCTGGTGCTGGCATTGATCTGGCGTGGAGGGAACGGAGATCTGACAGCCCTGCCACAAAAATCAGACCCTTCAGACGCCAAGAAAAGAGACTTCCTCCCCCCCCCCCGCCTCTCTTTGCTCACAAACACACGCACACGCGTTCACACACAAACACAAAGTCAAAAAGAGCAGTCGGTCAGAGTGTACGCATGCAGCTAGGGCCTGTCAGTGCAGATCTAGTTGACGAGGCTCTACATGTAGGGAGGGATTGGGGAGGAAGAGAATTGCAAGTGGGGGGAGAAAGGAGAGGAGAGGAGAGGAGAGGAGGGGAGAGGAGAGGAGGGGAGGGGCGGGCATCAGGCAGACAAAAACACAGTTTAAATGATGGGACATGTGCGGGAGAGCCAGCTCACACTCGGCCTGGTGACCCCTCCACTCTCTGTGCGCTCTCGCTCTACGGTAACCTCTCCACGTTGCCATCCTGCCCCTGGGTGATTGCGAGGGTTATCCTCTCTGCTGCATCATCTGTTGTCCCCCAGTTGTGGATATGACCGGAGACAAGCTCTGAGAGAGACGTCCCTTTCCACTGATATCACGCTGTGTCTCTCACACACTTGTCTCAAATGCCTCCTACTCATCCCTTCTGATGCCTCCCATCAACCTGCGGATGAACAACTGTGACAGGGAGAGGGAGAGACGTAGAGAGACAGAAAGGGAAGAGGGGAGGGGCCGAAAGAAGGGGGCATTACAGAGAGCTGTTTATTTTGCAAGGCTGACAGAAAACTCTCCGAAATGCTGAGTTGGGATCACGTTGAGTAACATAGACTGTGACTTTTTAGGGGAGAAACAACCTGCTTTGGTAAACTTGGAATGACTTTGGAATAATCTGGACCCTCGTCCTCATATTGTGGAATGTCAGAAGAGAAATGCACTTCAGCAGTTCAGAGCGGCACTATAGAGCCATATACAAACCATCTGAAATGACAGGTCAATCTCAGACTTCTGTGGTTCAAAATGTCATCCCTCTTACCCTTCCTCTCCATCTCTGTCTCACTGGATCAGTTTTTATTGTGAAACATTGTTTATTCCTGCATGTGTGCAGGCTTGTGTAACGTTAACCAGAAACAGTTTTAATCTGGAGAACTGTGCTCTTGAAGGTGAACCTGGGCATTGATGCTTAAGGCACTCTCAGACAGACCAAGGAAAAACTCTTTGTTTAGTTGGGCTTATCAGTGGTTTATGTTGTATGTATATTACATCAGGGTGGAAATAATAAAAACAGGAGCACATGATGTGTTTATTTCTATCTGTGGTCTTTTCATCACCTCCACCAAGGACTGCTGTTTGTTTGTGTGTTTGTTGGCAGCATTATGGAAAAACTGCAAGCCCCATTTTTCATGAAACTTGGTGAAAGGGTGTACCTGTAGCATGGGCCAAGGAAGAACCCATTACATTCTGGAGTGAATCTGAATCCCAGAGTCACGGGGCGAATACACAAATTATTTTGACGAAGAATCTTTGATGTAAAATCACCATAAATATGTGACTGAATAAAGGATTTATATATTGTTTTGTCCTTGCTCTGCTTAAAGGCCTGGAACCAGTTGCACAAAACACTTTAAGTTTTCTCTGAAGCTTAGGGCTTAATTTCTCCTTAGCTGAGGGACTTACACAGTTGCACAGAATCCCTTAAAAGGTTTCCTCAGTTAAGGAAATATTTTAACTCATTTACTGCACTGAAAGAGATTTCACAGTGGTAAAAGTTTCCATGGAGATTGTTTGTTTGCTTGAACCCACACTTGTGATGCCTGTTATTTTCTAACAAAGTTGGCTTAAAGTTAGATAGTGAAAAAAATGGTAGAGACAAGAAAACCATATTGATCAGAGGCGGAAAAGATTATAGATTATACTTCTGGAGGAATACAATCGTGCTTCCTATGATTGTATTCCTCCAGAAGTAACATAGACTGTGACTTTAGTTTTACTACAAAGTAAAGTTGATCCTCAAATACCAGAAAACAGGAAACGATTGTAGGAAGAGGCAAAGAAAAATAGTCAGATCTATAGCGTAATATCAAGTGTATCCATTGGGTTCTCTGGTCGCAGAACGCTCTTCTTGGGGTGTGTTAATTTTTTTCATTTATCACCATAAACTCGGTCATGTTGCAGTTC
The DNA here is from genome assembly GCF_041903045.1 of Epinephelus lanceolatus. NCBI lineage: Eukaryota > Metazoa > Chordata > Actinopteri > Perciformes > Serranidae > Epinephelus > Epinephelus lanceolatus. Next base: position 26,169,927 of record NC_135738.1, read on the forward strand.
AGATAGACTCAGAGGTACCTTATGTTTCTTTTCGCCTTGCTTTAGTTGCTAAGGTCTTTTGTGCAACAGTCTCAGGATTCCTTAAGTATAAGACCAAGACAAGGAGAAAACCATAAATACTTAAGTGACCATTTTAAAGAAATCTTAAGGAGAAAACTTAAGAGTGCTTTGTGCAATGGATTTTATTTTGAGGAAACCTTAACTAGGACTTAAAGGAAAATCTTAGCTTAAGGTTTTTGTGCAGCCGGCCCCTGCTCACACCAGGGAGTGGCACAGCAAAATTCATCTGCATGTTTTTACGTCATATTTAGTCATAGACACTTGGTAATGCAGTGACAGCTCGCAGGGCTGGTTGGTGAACTACTGAACTTGGTGAGCTAACCGCTAACCAGCTGGAAAAATGCTTGGATGGCTTGCTACACAGCTACAACTCAAGTTTTAGTGTCAGACTTCACCAAAGTTGTACTCAAGGTAGACAAATGTGTGTGGATCTATTTCTGATGTCTCTTCAGTAACTAATTGTCAGGCATCTGGGAACTTTTTTTCTGTCTTTCTCAAATCACTGCTTATATCAAATGCTGTATAGTGAGAATTGTATGCTTGGTGATGCAAGAAATAAATTAGTAAGATCCTTACTTAGATAAGACAAAGTGAAGATGGAGGTTACACCCTGCAAGAACAGGCTTAAGTAAAACCATGATAGCTTTATGTGGAATCATCAGCTTGTGGCAGATAGAGCTTTAAAACCAGCTTTCTACACGTTGATCTTTAGTTAATCCAGAGTTATCTGCACTTCCTTTACATAATATTAGCTCAACCTCCCCCAACACAAAGGGAATAAATCTTATCAGCCATCTGGACTGTGCATTTACAAAATGATCAATTTCAATCAAAGGAAATTAGAGGAGAGCTTGATGTATTTGACAAATAGATCATTGGCCTGCTTTACCTCTGACCCGAGTGTGACGCTTTGTCGGACAATAATCTCTTTAGAATTATTAGAGCATTCAATTAGCCAGATTAAACGACACAGCCAAGAAACATGTTGCTAACACAGAGAGGTGAAGCTGCATGGGCTGTCTCTGCCTCGCTGTCTCACCGGCACTATTCTGCGCTCTGTTTCTCTACTGTTTTCTCAATGTTCTCCTTGAATCTCTGGCTCACCTCCCACCCTGTTTTGTAAGGTTTCTAGAAGCTTTTCTGCTGTTTTTTTTTGCGTGTGTGTTGTTTGGCTCAAGACAGTAGTCGAGTGTCCCCAAAAACATGAAATTACAGAAGGTAATGGAGAGCGAAGCAGTGGCGAATCATCTCGATACAGTAAGGAAGTTCTCTCTTAGATCACACACACACACACACACACACACACACACACCCCTAGAATCTAAATCTTTTCTTTGGTCACAGTTGAAATAAAAGTTCACAGCCCCTGGAGTGGTGAAGCCCTCAATTGTCAGCCCCTTACAAGTCCTTAGTGTTGTCTGAGCAGTGTGCTGTCTGCAGTGGGACCTCGTCATTATACCGTGTGTGTGCGTATGTGTATGTGTGTGTATCCCGCTCTAGACTCAGCCAGCAACATCACAGAGTCTGTATAAGCTCGTGTCCCAGGGGCTGTGTTACTGTGTCACTGGACCGGCGCCTCTGTGCTTCCTCCTCTACCAAATATTCTGGGCACTATGGTCACCAGCTCATAATCAAACCTCAGGGGCCCTCTCCTCATGTACAGCACACACACACACACACACACACACACACACCCATGCAATACAGGATGATATGTGCCATCTATCCACTTGCATAAACACCACGTCATAAAGAAAACCTGTGCAGTTATCGTACGTACGAACCTTACACATGGATACAAGCATGTGTGACTGAATGTTTTAGCTGTGAAGGTTAACAGAGTTTAACTGTGTTTGTATTATTAATTACGCCATGTTTACGACCTCTTTGGTCCACACAGTTAAATTACATCATGCTGTTTGTACTAAAATGAGACTGTGAACCATGTAGAATAGGAGGGACTGTCTTTTTAGAGGTTTGATTTCCTCTTGAACTTTATACATCAAAATGTACGGCTGCACCCTTAAAGTCGGCGATTCGAAAGACCCTCAGTCGAGGGAGAATCCTTTAAATCAAGCAGTCTTTTTTTTTTTTTTTTTTTTTTGGTCACCCAGTGTGCAGTGTACATCTGGGGACATTTCTGTCCCAAATTTAGTTGCAGAGTGAGCACTCCTTGTTTTCACGCTGCTCTTCAGTACAGACAGCTGCCGACACAGAGGCAGATGTCCACAGGAAGACAGACTTCACCTGGTCAGGCTCCGAGATAATGTTATCTTCTGCCTTCTACTTAGCAGTGGTGAATTTACAGCTTACAGACACTTAATACAATACAGTCTCTGGCTATTGCTTGACACGTGTCGGCATAAAATGTTGCACATTTTGAATCTCTTGTTAGCATTGTTAGCTTGTTTATTATATTATGTGAATGTCATTGTCGCCTGCACATCCCAATGAGCCTCGTTCAAACTCTCAAACTCTATATGGAAAAAAAAGAACTTATTGTGTAGTATTTGTGTTGAACAGCCAAATCTAATTTAACTGAAATGAGTCAGGTGCAGCCCTATTAAAATGGTTCTTTCCACTGACAGAACTGTATCTATCAGTGTTTTATTGATTGATTTGTATCAGGCATATTGTGATAAAATTTTGTAACCTAAGTTGCTTTTTTATGGCCTGTACATTAAATGTTAAGTCATTTTACACACATTTCAATGGAATACAGTATTACATTGACTTCCACTATTTGATATCTTTGTTTTAAAGATTATTTTAAACAAATTTTAAACACATTTTTATGGGTTTTAACAATGCCCTGTCACACAAGCAGAATTATGGTGGTCACAAAAAAAGAGGAAAGGAAAAAAGACAAAACATTGAATTGATGTATTTTCTATTTTAAAATGCAACATAACTTCCCAGGTCACATTTGTGGAGTGAAATTTGATTTTTGGCCACCCACAAAGTCAAAACAGTGCAGGCGCAATGTGCAGGGAAATATTGTGTTTACATTTGCATGATTTATGTGAAGAAATTCCAAACTGATACAACAGAAATAAATCTTAATTTTCTTAATTTGGATGGTTTATTTAATAAAATGAAATGCACACTGGGTTGATTGACTGGGGGATTTAATTTCTTATTTTAGTTACTGATTTTATCCACTTGAGTAAAAATAATGTTAAATGGGCTGATTTTCTTATTTGTTTCAGTTATTTGAATGGAATTGATGCTAATATATTATTAAGCGACTGACATTTTATTTTATTTCAGTTTTATTCTCTTTAATAGTCCATGAGTGAATTCAGTATATTTTCAAGGTAAACCATCAGACAATGGGCAACTACAATATATGGGCAATAAAAAAGAACAGAAAAAAAAAAGAACAGAAGTTAACGTTCAGTCCCCTTGTTTATTTTAAAGTCACCCACCGGCCCTACACAGTGGATTTCCTGCAAGATCTCCATTAACAATAGACTGAAACAGGTGCTAAACTTCCCACCTCCCATTAATTATTGGTCTTTAATTTCACGGACCTAGATGTGGCTGTTACACACACACACACACACACACAGTTTGAGCCATAAACCCCTTTCTGCCAGTGGCTGATGCACGGCACCCTGTTGACACACACTAACAGTGATATATACCAGTGGATGAATCTCTAATTAAGCTTTGGCAGGGACTCCGCAGTTACTTAGTGCCACACTTCATTATCTGCACATAGTCCTGCTCCAATGCTACAGGCCCGTCGTTGATTTAAGGTAACGTAGAAAATCTCCACACTACATTGCATCTGTTTCTTCTCTTGAAACATTTTTTCAGCCTGAGATTTATATAACGTTTGGTTTCAGTGAGTTTGTATTTAAAGATTAAATCTGGGATTTATTTGACCACCTAAACCTGAGGATATAGCCTCATATGTTACCAAAAAACATATGATACACTGTCACGCAAGCTTTTTTTGTGACTTCCAACATGTGAAACTGCAGAGCTCTAAAAAAACATGACTTTAGGTTTTGCTCTAAGAAAAACACACAGCCAATTTGCAGCAACTGAAAAAGCCCTACTGTCTGATACCATAGACAGCATTATGAAACAGCTTTTGCTCCTGGGCTTCCGCGGCCAATCAGTGAGTTGCGTTACATCTGATCGCTACATGCACCATGACAGGGAGAGGTCAAGAGTCCTGACCTGTGATGATTGCCGGGTTGACAGATGTCATGTCAACTTTGTAATGGGTTTGTTTTAATGACAGTGAGTCACTGCTCGTTTGTGCGCGGGGTCACTGTTGAACACACACTGGATCACTGTCACACAATTTTCATTCCCCTCTGACGCAATACGCTGTAACAACTTGTGATCTGTCTGTCACTCAACATAACAATGTCCTGTCAGCCGGCCGGAGAACTAATTCTCGCATGAACTAGTGAAAACACAAACACAGTAAAAATACAAAGTGTGTAACCGCTGCACATTGTGATCATTAATGGAGAGTGAAAACACCTCTCAGTTAATAGTGATCTCCTGTCATACAGCATTTTGGAAAAAAAAATACTGAGGGATGCAACTTTTCTCTAATTAACTATGTCAAAACTCTCTAATATACCTCAGTTTCTAACACAACCTATCATAGTTTAATTTTCATTATCTGTATGTCCTTTGCTCTGAATTCAGTCTCTTTTCCTTTCTTGCTTCAGGCCCATTTCCCTCTTAACCACGGCCTTTTTTTACATCATTGTTTGACCAGTGCGGAGGCCTATGTGTGTCTACAACACATAACAAACGAAACGAGGACTACAAATGAATCACAGGGGGTGTGAAATTCTTTAAGAAGTGTTAAATGCTGAGTCGTGTTAAATTACAACCAAAGAAAGAGACTCTCTAAAGAATTAGCACTTAATTAGGTCTTAATTAGCATAATTATGCATGCTAACAGTGTCTCGACAGAATAGCAGTTGTCAGGAGGGTTGAACCATCTGTAACGGCAGAGGATTAATACATCATCTTTTATATCCAACAACGCTTTACCTCTTCTATCTCAAAGTGCTTTTCATTAATCAATTTCGCTTTTATTGGAGAGGAAATTTGTCATTTTTCATTATGTGCCATTATACCACTCCCTTTGCAGCTATAACGCTTCTAATTAGGCCTCAAGTGTATCCTCAAACACAAACACTTGAATAGACAGACGCAGAGATCGTATTCACACACACACACACACACACGTGTACAATTATAGCAATTGGCAGTGTTGTGTTATGTTGACCGCACTTCACATGGGTGACGTGGGCAGGTTCTGGTGCCGGTGAGGAGGGGAGGGGGTAGAGACGGAGGCAAGGGTGGAGAGGATTGACAATGAGACAGAGAGGAGAGGCTGAGAGTGAGCAGAAGGCGGAGGGGGGTCGGTAATCAATGAGAAGTCTTGAACTTAGGGAAACCTTTTCATGTTTGGTAATCAGCTAAGAGTACACGTATCACCTCCCCGAGCTAGGGAGGAGATGAGGACGGAAAGGAGAAACAAGGAGACAAAATGTGGAGCCTGTTGAATGAGGACAGGAGGGGAGATTCACATGAAGACGCATTTTAGCTTTGTATAATATTCACAGTTGTCACAAAGCAAAATTTAAATTTAACTTCAGTCTTTACAATTCTCTAAAAACCTGTAGTCTCCACTTGTTCAGGGTATTTACACAGTTTAGTCTGGCTAGGTTATGTCCTGAAACTTTGATTTTTTTCCTTTTTTTGTAAAGTGGAACATTGGAAGACGAGTCCCATCACTAGCTTTTTGTGGTGCTTTCAGTCATGTTAACACTGTCTTCACTGGCAGATGTGGTTTGCTAAGTTGTCATGGGGAGCTCAGCAGCTCTTGTGATTTAATCTGTAGTGAATCTGGAAAAGGCTAAAAGAGACAGCAGAATTTGAAAATACACCTTCCTGCAGCTCTCCCCTATCCGTCCTAAGCTGCTCCCTCCAGACGACAGCTGGCATGCGCGCACACCTCATACAGTAACCCAGTGTTTCCCATACATTGATTTATTTAATCTTATTTCATTGTAAAGTTGCATGCAGCACAGTCACTCAGCCCTTCACCACCATCTCTCTATCTGTATTTATCAGACCACAAATGAATGCCCTCCAGTTGGTGGCTTTAGCACATCAGATACGTCCAATGCAAACCCCCAGTGCCAGGTGTCACAGCGGGCTGGTGGCAAGTAGCAACCCTGGATCTATCGTTAATTAAGGCAGCAACAGATCTGGCTGGGAGCTGGGGTTTGCATTGGCTGATTTTGAGCTGCTGATTGGGAGTCTGTCTCCAGAGGTGCTGCGCGCTCTTCTCCCAGCGAGGTGGTCTGCAGCAACAGGAAGTAAGGTGGAAGACACACTGTGATTTGACGCTGTCACTAACATAAGCTCCATAAACGTGAACTTGAAGCTACAGCCCCCAGCCTTTGGCTCTGGTTAGGAGAAGACTAAACTGATGGCAACATTCTCTCTCCATCTCTGAAACACTTTGCTGATATTAACAAGTCTTTTGCTGATTGTCAAATTTCCTTTTAGACTCCTCTTTAGGTTGCTTTGCAGTGACAGCAGTTGTTGCCAATGCTAGAATGGCAACTTTCTCTGCAGGATTCTCCGCCATTGAATCAGGTTGTCACCAAAGGGACGTGCGCACACATCTGCATTTTTCGTATAGCCAACAGAAGGGCCTGTTCTGTAAAATGACTTTTGTCTGGCCAAAGTCTCCTATCACGGGCTATATTTTTTTAAATCCTGAAAACAGAGCCCCTTAGGAGGTACAGAAGTCAAGTTTTCTCTCAGACCACTTAAATTACATAATACTCAAAATTTATTATGGAATTTCTGCACAGTGATGTCAAAATTAAACTGCCTACTCCTCCTTTAAGCATGAACGTTCATTCTCTACCTTTGACAAAACAATTCCAACTCAAGGAGGTCCACTTACTGACTTTTTCCAAAGCTTTGAATTGTATCACACAGTCTTCATCAGTGGATAGTAAGTGACTACGAGTGAGTGGACCTTGAGTTTTCTCAAACTACTATTTCCAAGGACAAGAATGACCCTTTTTCCTTTATTTGAGGATTACTTTAACGACTGGTATACATGAGCAGCAAAGTATCTTGAATTAAATACGATACAAACTTAAAGGACCGACTTTATGATGAAAATGTTCATTAGAATGACTGTCTACTTCATTGTTATACAAATTGGCTAACAAGTAATTCTGATGTCTTTTCTTGTTGCATTTCCACCTCTCCCCCTTTTTCCCATATTCCATCCGAGGAATCAATGTCTTGATGGATAACAAGCATGGCACATCTCACCTTCCTCTTTAGGGAAGGGTGACAGAATCACTCCCAGTGCTGCCATTTCCATCTACCAGCCCCGCAACACGCACGCTGACACACACAAAGGTGTGGCCAGGGCACATGCGCACCATAGCTGCAATCTATAAGAGCCCTGAGCCTTAGGCGACCTTGAGACACTCCACTCACTCTGGCCTTGCCAATAGCATAAGTGTGTGTGTGTCTGTGTGTATGTACGTATATGTGTGTGTGTTGAGCATGTCTCACCTGCATACGTCCATTTCACCCAAGCATACTCATAGAAACTCTCCTACACTCATTGATATAAAACTCTTGTAGCTGATGTACATGCTAATTCTCTTCATATGATATTTAAAGTGGGAGTCCAACACTCGAACAAGGTCTCCCCCTCTCCATTTCTCCCCCATCTCTCCCCCTTCCCCTTCCTCTCCCAGGCCCATAGGGACATTAGCATTATCGATGAGCTCACCCCGTCACCTCAGACACAGGCTCTTAAAAGAGAATAATTTCATGCAAATGAGATATTGATGAGCTAATGATTAATTGGCTGCCTGACTGTGTTAATATGCAATAGCTGTCGTGTAATATGCATTTCTAATGACTCTGTCTCAGTGTGTTCAAACAAATGGGCGACTTTGATCATTGGGGTACTCAGAGGCTTTCCAGCATGTTAGCTCGGGGATAAAGCTTTGCCTGAGGGGTTTGTGCAAACTACCATGGGAATGCAACCACAGAGAAAGGGGAACTTTCTCTGTGGCTGCAATGTGTCTGTTTTTCCTCTTTGATTTTTTTTTTTTTAGCTATACCATATGTATCATATCAGAACAATATTAAATTGAATGCAGCTCAAATACACACACACACACACACACACACACAAAATTCTGTAAAGATGTATGAGCACTCAAAATGTAAAAACATGGCTTAACAATAAGGATTAAATGACCTCCTGGGGCCAGCAGAATGCCACATTGGGCTGGGTATAATCTAGCAGCTCACACGCCTGATCGGGCAAGTGTTAAAAAAAAAATGTATATATTGTTTTTTCTGGAGCTGATGAAACAAATAGCTAAAGAGTGAGTCTTCTTGCTTCCTTCTCATCTCTTTTGAGTGTTGCACATGCACAATACCGATTGGGCACTTGCGAGGATGTGGCAGTGGGTAAAGACAAAGTTTATGAGCTGAAGCACAAACGGACATTTTAGTTACCCTGAAAACAGGAGTTTGGCATTAGAGGGTGAACACCAGATATATTATGTACAGTTTGCCGCAAGCTTTAGAGCATGATAGATAAAGCAGGGTCGTTTTTCAAAGGCACATCAAGTTTCCGATCAACATCACAACATGATAATTTACTTAAGTCTTTGTTTTTATGATAACTGATAATAAATAAAACAATCTGTATGGCGGTAAGTAAAAACTGACTGAGAGCAAGTCAACATTTGACTGCAGCCAAATAACAGATACTCAACTATTGTGGTATAAACATGTAAAATACGTAAACTCTATGTTTTAACATAATTTCTTAAAATCAATTTGTAATTTTACATAGTGTGTGAAACAACACATTTTATTTGTATATTTGTAGCACATGTACAACACTGCAAGTTTGCTGTACAAGTGTGGAAAAAGCAACATGAAATCATGTTGTTGCTGCACACTGATGACGTAATTAACAATTGTTGCACTGTTAAAATTTAGGTCTACAAAATATATGAATCTGTTTCTGCCATGTTGTTGGATCTGACATTAGTGAAGTTTTTCTCGTAATTTTTTAAGGCTCAATTTAGCATCTGTTGGGATGCAGCTTGTCTGTGCACATTTCCCTTTTTAGGAGACTCAGATTTTTTTTTCTTTTTTTTTTTGTATACTTCATCTTAAAGCTGTGAACCTGAAGATTAATTTGAGTGAATCTTTCTCGTCATTAATATACAGTACACATTGTATTTTGGTTAGACACCTATTCAAATTTTTAAAGTTTAGATTGTATAGGGGTTTAGAACATAATGATGGAAGTATATGATGACCATTCACATGCTCAATGTCTCATAAGTTATTTCAGCAGTTTTTGGGTTGACACTATTTGTTTTACAGATTTGGAGCTAAATTTTTGACAACTCCAGAAATGATAAAGATGGTCAAATATCCCTCCAAAATACCATATTAAGACACCTAGACCTTGAGGAACACTATGGAAAAGTCTCATGTTGTGATATGGCATCAAACATTTTGACATTTGGAGATTTCTAAAATAATTGTTTTTTTTCTATGACTGGATGGTGAGCACTTCTGTTCTGAAAACTGCTGACAAACCTCCTTATTGTCAATATAGCTATGAAAGCCATACATCCCCTGAAAGCCTAAGGTCTGTAGTTTGTGGCTGTAAAGTTTCACAAGGCTGTGATTATCCTAGAGATTACAGTAGGTCATTTTATACAGTGATGTCCACTTTTTAAAGAAATGGTATTGCTACAATGAAATGCCTACTATGGGGGCTGACATCATCACACATGAATACAATTGTACTCATGGAATCCACGAGAGTCTCAGCTTTCTGGTCATACCCAATTTATACAATTCCAACACTGTTTAGGGACTTCAGTATGCAGAAATATTCAAAGACGCCATTTTAAGAAGGTGAAAATGACACATTTGTACTGCATTAAAAAAAAGAAACTGCATGATTTTGCCCCATATTGCACGGGACAAGCATAATGTGGGCAGTGGGTAGCCATAGAGCCTGTTTTTATTTAGATATCTTGAGGCAACAGGTCACGGACCTCTGTGAAATTGCCAATCCAGTTTTTCCCTTGCCAAAATTTAGCTTAACTTTGGAGCGTTATTTAACTCCCTTCCTCATTACCTATCATGACATGGTTGGTACCAATGGATTCCAATGAAGATTGCCGCGGGGTCCTGCGGGTCTTTTAGGGTTATTCAGTCTAACATTATTAGCTAATCTTGGTGTATGAACGCATAATTTTATCAGCCAATTACCAAATTAAAAATTCACATCTTTAACCAGGTAATTAGTGTAGTTTTCTTACCTGCTGGTAAACTTTGTAAAAACATATCCAGTGGAACAATCCACAGTCCAGACTGAGATAGATCTTTGAACTCACTGACACATTCTGTAGTCCCATTTTAAAGCCAATCAGATGAATTATTTGAACAGGAAGTAACCTCAACCTGGGTTAACTGTCAATCAATAAACATTCACCAGACTCATCTCCAGACATAAAGACTGCTCCGTCCCTTTACCTCCTGTAACTTCATATCATTCACCATAGATCAACTGCAAACTGGAACATTTAAGGACAAAAAAGCACAGTTTGATGGCTGTAACAGCTCCCATTGAACTCATATCTGGTGATTTGACACAGATAACGTGACGGCTGGCACAAGGCTGTTCCTAGCTTGGGCCATTTCTTCCTAATGGTCCTTTTCCCGAAATGTTCCAATCATGGAGAAGTCTGGTTGAACTAAATGGACACTGTGTGTGAGGTCACTGCATGTCTGTGGCGTGGATTTTAAGCTTTTCCACTAGGCAAAATTGTGACCGATCAGTTTAGGGTAACCCCTGTTTTTGTGTGAGACACACTCGGTATAAACACGATGAATGAAGATGCTTATGAACAACAGACAGGGGCAGAAAAACTGCTACATGGCATACACGATGCTGTGCTGGGGATGGGCTTTACACATGAGACATAACACATATGTAAATACGCATATACAGTATGCACACATATGCACAGCATTATAGACCACAACCAGTGATCTCAACATAATGATTCATTAATTACTGAAGCATTAGTCTTTTCTATATAATGTCCTAATCTGCTCTAATCCATATGGCCTAAATACCATACAGCATAAATACAGTTTTGCATTAAATATGAAATGCATAACCTTAATTGACCGGTAATTCTTCATTTAAATGTTTACAATGTAAAATAAAGAGATAAAAGACACTAAATAAGCACTTGAATTAACTGAAATCGCATTGCCACTCTAAAAACATTTATAATGACACGTTTGGGATTTATTCTATCAGAAATACGGGTATGAAATGTAGCTAGCATTGAATGTCACATGCTAAACTGTATATTCAGACAATTTGCAGGATTCCACCGATGAATGAGCCGTATTATTCCACTCGTATAATAATATTTATAATATCAATGGAGAGGCAACATGTTAGAATGCACTGAGGCGAGTGTGTGTGTGGGGGATTGTGTACGTACAAGTGTAAATGTGTCTGTGTGTGTAAGCGGCTGCATGGGGCTATGAGTGTGCCTAATCAGACTGACTGCACCTGCCCTTGGGGACTTGCATGGATCTGTCCAAGTGTCATTCAGTCTGTCCATCTGTCTGTCTGAGGCAAGAGGAGGAATGGTGTGAGTACATGGCATCAACAGCAGTATGGGCAACCAGGGTTCAGGATTTGGTGTGTGACGTGGCTGATATAGGAGGTGAAGACAGATGGATGGAGAGACAGGACTGGACAGGCAATGGAACAGGCAGACCTGTGGCCAGACCTGTCAACAGACATAGGCCTGCTGATGTGTGTGTGTGTGTGTGTACACGCACACACCTGCAAAAATGGCAGTTGATGGCTGCCACTCAGATGACTAATCTGCCATCAGTTGAGTGACAGGGGAATGTGCTGTTGCCCTGACCTGCTCATTTAATCACCAAGTGTCCAATGAGGCTTCCCACATTGTTAGCTGTAAACATCCCCAGATTTACACTCAGTGAGGGTCAAGTGTGTGTGTGTGTGTGTGTGTGTGTGTGTGTGTGTAACTGCCCGAGTAAATAGTGTTACAGTGGTTCTGAGTTGAGGTTATCATCATATTCAAACTTTGCTTTAAATACTGCTTCATTTTTTGTAGCGTTAGAAGAATTTTGGTTTAAATTCATGGCTATTTATCGCTTTACATATTTGGTCCCTTATATTTACCAGTCGTGACAATGGGACTGGTATATATTTTATACTTTGAGTCTGTGTTTGTGTGTGTTGCCATGGCAAAGTATGGTCCTGAAGACACCTATTGTAGTGGCAGTGATGTCAGTGGCAGTGTTATCGCAGTGACAGCATCACAACCATGGAACGTGCAGTCACAAAACTTTACTGGTCGTGATTTTAACACGTCCTTAGCGTCATAAGTTCTGCTCCAAAACTAACTGGGGTCGGATTCACAAAGCTTCCTGGTACAAAGAGTTGCTCTGAGTGACGAATTTCTAAGACAAGGTCCTGGCAAAGATAAAAGTTATTCATAAAGCATCTTAGCCCTATAGAGAGCTCCTAAGGTGAAAAACTATTATGAGTAGGGAGGAGGACTTTTAGTTACCTAAGCAGAGGAGAAAATGGTGGAAACACCAAGGTGGAGAAATATTCTTCTAATGCTGAATGACAGTAAATAAATGAAATGCTACAGATTAGATTGTGTAGGGATAATGTTTGTGGTTGTTCTCATTAGGAATATGCACATATTTGCCACCCAGTGCAATACTGATATAACACCAGAAATAAAATGATCACAGCACTAAGATATTTGAAACACTGGAAAAATGCAGCAGTGCAGCAGTGATGACTTTGGTCTGTCGAAACCTTCCCTCAGTAGTAACACAGTATCACAGTAACAATGAAGACACTGTTCACTGTCTCATATTGTGACGCAGTTCATCTCATTTCCACTGGGTGTCCACACCTTGCAGGCTCACAGAAGGGTTTGTCTGTGAGAACCAATCACATCTGTTAAATGAGTGCATAGTACCAAGAAACAGGGTCGACCACACCTCCACACTAAGGCAAAGTTTTCTGTCCCTTCCTTGCTCAGAGTTGCTCTGAGAACTTTTCTAAATCACTCCTAAGCTAGGACTCCTTACTAAAATATTTTAGGCTAAGTTAGGAGCTCTCTGAGAGTATTGTCAGAATGTTTGTGAATACAGCCCTTGGTTAGGTTTAGGCAACAAAATTGTGTGGTTAGGTTTTGGAACAAAAAAAATTATATAGTTGGTCATGAAATAAGTACATTTGCCACTAACCTAACGTGACATGTCACATGACATAGATCACATATGACACCTCACATACTGTATGTCACTAGTGTGTCAGTGAACACATACTAGCATACTGTGCTACCTTTACATTAGAAGAAGTCGACTGATTTTGGGATGTGAGCAGCTGTCTTCTGGGTGAAAGTTCTGTGTTTGTTTGACCCATGCAGAACCCCTCCCTTCACAAAGGCGCTTCTTTGATATTTGTACAACCTTACATGGACTTTGTCGCTTTTCATGCAGCATCACATCACTTCCTCCTCTGCACCTGTGACAGTAAAAGTAATAACATTGCTATGACCACTGGATGGTGCTTCCTGCCATGCTAGCTGTTTCCCCTCATTTCCAGTCTTCATGCTAAACTAAGCCTAGTCCTTATATTTACCGTAGTGACATGATAGTGTTATTGATCTTATCATCTAACTCAGAAAAAAAGGCGTATTTTCCAAAATTTCCGTAAGGGAAATTACGGTTTATTTCAACCTGTCTCCTATCGTCCTAAATTTGTTTCAAGTGACTAGTGACATAAAAATAATAGTTAGCAATCTCACGAGAACAAGCAGCAACAGCTGGAAGGCAGAACCGGACAGTAGCCTGAAAAGTTCATTCATTTATTTCATGAAAGATTTATAGAATAATGGCTGACTTTTTGCCAGACTTTGACTTTGTGGAGCAGGAATTTGATTTTGCAGAGTTTGATGGTCGCCCTTATTTGTTTGAGCTAGAATACACTGACGAAGAGCTTTGTGAAATTGAAGAACGGAGGAGGAGAGAGAGAGAGAGAGAGGCGCAACAGGTAGAGGACGAGAGAGGAGGAATGGCTGCTGCAAGGCTGCGTAGCTCTGGAGATTGGTGGTGTACCGTGCCCCAATGCCCACAGAAGAGGAATGCCTCTGTTGCAAGGAATGGGACCGGTTGCAGCCTTATTTTCAAGGTCTGGATGTGACCGAGGACGAGACACCTCCACCTGGAGTAGTATCCAGCTGGGCTTTATCTAGAGCTTGCGAGATTTCAGGCACGGTATGAGATTGCTGCTTGTTCTCGCGATATTTCAGCCGCGCTTTGGAAAGCAGAGCTAAATGGTAAACAAACATGGCAGCACACCGGTAAGGTAAGACAACACGTTTACATGTCATTTTCTATATGTTCTCACATTTATCCTAACGATATGAGGCGGTCTTTGTGGAAAAAAAGCTTGTTTAGTGGACTAACTTTGCACTTGAAGTATGCCCTTTCACTTACGTTTTAATAGGTCTGACGCTACTATGTGCCCCGCCTGTATCTAGGCGGCTAACATGCTAACTATTATTTTTATGTCACTAGTCACTTGAAACAAATTTGGGATGATAGGAGACAGGTTGAAATAAACCAAAATTTCCCTTCAAAGAGTTTTTTTCTGTCCCTTATGTTGTAAGAAATCTTGCAAAATAGACTGATACATCTTAAGGGTTTAATCCAAATCGTGATAAACTTAAATGTGTGGAACTTATTTTAGAAAGAAAAAAGCATGATCAGGATAAATAAAGGATGATAAATAAATAAACACAGGTTGTTGCAATTCTCCAAACCAACTGCAGATATCAGTTTCAGTATACAGTATCAATGGTCTGTCTTCCAGCCAGGCTATCTTGCAGCCTGTCACTGTGGGTGGACGTGGGGAGAGCTATATGTCATCAGCAGTGAAAGAATGGAGCAGTGTAGGACAGATAAGAGCAACAACATGTTTCCCAGCTGTGATAAATCCTTCGGTCAGACAGCGCTGCTATTTCCCCTCTTTCATATATGGGCCATTTTATTGAATTTAGCCACTGATAAATAAATGGACTGCCACAGACCCGTTTAAGCCTGCCCTGAGGAGGATACTTGGCAGGAGTTTATACAGTTGGCCTTCTTTCTCGCTCTTTCTCTCTCTTGTGATAGTGATTTTGTTAGAGATCAGAGAAAGGTGGAGGGATATTGAGAAATATGGAGAGGTACAGATAAAATCCTGGATGTATGTGAAAACAATCTCAGAAAGCATTACATTTTTGCAGGAGCAGTAAACCCTACATGAATATATGGACCTGAAAGCAGAGACAATTTCAGAGGGTTACAAGTAAGCCAGTTTGGAAAATGGATTGATGGATGGAAATCTGAATCCGGACTTGAATGAATTTTTTTTGTTACAGCAAAACAGTTAAGGCATCAGTACGCTCTACCAGAACAGCTTCGAAAAACCGTCTTCCCCACACATTTTTTTTCTGTTGTTTTCAAATTGCAGGGGCTGCGTCTGACAATTTCTGTAACACACACTTCACACAGTGCGTGTGTGTGAGAAGTTATCACGGGTTTAACTTCTTCATTTTTAAACTCTTTGGTTTTTTTCATCTTTTACACAAGTAGTTTTGTCACTTGTCATGAGTCCAACTGAGTGTAACAAGGTCTTTCAGGAGAGAAAATGTTCTCCGTTATTCACAAATTTAAACAATATCACATCTCCGCTCTCTATATTATGTCCAGCTTTTCAATCTGCCTTTGAGTTTGACCGTTCAGAACAGCTATGCTCACTTTCGCCTTCAACGAAGTTTGACAACAAGTCATATAAACTAGCTATTTTCTAGCATAACCCGACATTACTGACACATGGGCCGACGAGTCTGACCCACTATAAGCCACTGATGCAACACTGAGAGATAGCAACAGTGGAAATATGAATGTTAAATTTGCAACATGCAGGGCCAGACTTCCAGGAGTGCCCAATGCTGTTATGTTAATAGAGATGCACCCTTTATTAAAAAATAATAATGATAAACAATATGAGATAACTATTTTATACTGTATGGGATTGTATAAATCTTACTTTTTAAAAGAGATTTCATTGTTCTCTGCCCATAAATGACACATCTTAGAAACCTGTTGATCATATAGATACTATACATATCTGTGTGTTCAATGGGGCTGCCCCATAATAGTTGACTAAACATTAGTCAACCAGAATAAAAGGTCATTAGTTAGCAAGATTTCATTGGTCGCTTAGTCGCAGGAAAAAAATATGAAACTGTGACTTGTTAAAATAAATCACAACCTATATGACTGGACCATGTAGGAATTTAATTTGAAAGGACAGAAACAGGATGTGACCACGGATCATTTTGAGAAGGTGAAGGACGAACCCAAGGTGATATGTAAACTCATCTTCATTGGTCGACTACAAACATGACGTATCATCTGAAACATGGAAGTACTGTAGCTACATGCCCATTAGCCACTTTGCACAATCATTACTGCTTTGCCGACAGCATCAATAACAGGCGGCTCGCTCAGTGTGTGACGTGCACTTGTAGATAAAATATAGGCCTATATTAATGAAGGTTCATTAGTACGGTTTTGTATTTCTCTGTAATGTAGCACAGTGTTACTGATACTGTTCTTTCTCACACCTTCAACTCAAACCATTGTGTTGCCCCGCCCAAACTTTATAGTTAAATAATTACATTTATATGGTAAACATGCGGGTGACTAGTCAAGTAATGGCCCTAAATGATGACTATTGGTCGACTAGAAAAATTCTTAGTCGGTTGCAGCCCTAGTTCAATCCGACAGGTGCTGTAATATTTATGTAACATTTATTTATAGAATTTATCGAATATATTTTTATCCCCTAAAGAATAGCTTTCGTAATGGTCATCAGACAATCTTGGCTTCACATACCTGCATATGTGCGCAGAATCTGTAGGCTGTGGGGCAAGATTTTGGTTTCGGAAATGTACTGCTTTGAAGTCGGTTTGTAGTCCCAGTAGTATTGACTAATCTTGTTTGAATGGCAGGTAAACAGTCCATATGGAAAGGCAGAGTGAATTGCCCGAATTGTACCTTGGAATCCATCAGCTGTCAGCTGACAATAATTCAGCTTTATATTAGCTTTTAAAGGTGCTGTATGTAAGAATGTGGCCAAAATGGTTACTGCACTCAAATTCAAAATACTGCCGCGAGTCGTGTCCGCCCCCCCTCCCCTACAGATTTGAGGTTGCTGCTCTGTGCTGAAATGCTGCGTTGTGCTCCGGCATCCGGCAAAAATAGAAGTCCTGCATATCTGTTGCGGAGGGCTCCGGAGTGCTGCACCTGAGACGGAGCTGGAACGCAGCACAGCTGCAGCCGGTGGAAACACACACATCGACTAGAATTGAATCCTATCGGCTCCGCTGCCGGGCCGAAGCGCAGACGCAACTAACACGCATCTGGTGGAAATTGGGGGTGATTTGTTTGCCCACGGGCGGCTGCCGTGGCAGTCTTGGCATTTTTGGGAATCATAATGAGGTCGTTTGGGTTTAGTCGCACCATCAGCCATTGTAGCTCAATCGTAATGTAACTGATGCTGAGACTCAACTGACTGCGTGACTGGTAGACGGCGGTGGGTGGCGCAACAGGCCAAAACACAAATTCAAAACAGACCGTAAAAAAATGTTTTAAATGCGAATATTCTGGCTGTACTATTATTGTCGGTGAGATCGCTGTGACATATTAGGATGATTTTACGACTATTTGCCTTAGATTTCTTACATATAGCTCCTTTAATTTTTAATTATCTGCATTTATGTGCAGATATCTGTTTATAGATTAGCCCAAATGTCTGAGTCTTGGCCTGGATATCTGCCAGCTACACCCGACCTTCCAAATTATCGGCCATTGCCTTCAGAGGCTGTATCGTCATCAGACTGATAGCCAATGATCACAAACTTCAGGTGTTGAATTCAGATTATGTGGACTGACTTCTGAGGTTTTACTCATCATAAAAATGTCTTTTTTTTGTTATATTGAAACCCTGAGTCTTCAATCATTTCTGTGGAATAACCCAAATGTGCAATAAATAAAAACAATAAAACATAACCAAGGAAAAGACACTTCACATGTCCATTTGGTTTTATTAAAGGTAAACCGCTTTTATTAGACTTTAATATGTCTACACATGATATCTGAGCCTCACTTTGACATGTCATGACATGTTACATGCTGCAGCTGTCTATGACAAACTAAGTGCTTGATACACAGCCAGATGTCTGTGTGCTGGTCAGGTCTGATCAAGGTAAAGATCCATTAAGTTAGTATGCAAATGTATGTATATGAGGGTCATTGATTGGGGTGAGCAGGCCGTTTTTAAGGCCTGGTGATGCTGATGAGGAGGGAAGGGTTGGTGTGACCTGTCTGGGTCTAACTCAATACAGTGTCACATTACAGCACAGCTCAATCACTTACAATCCTAGAGTGGACCAGGTAATACTGTCGCTTCCTATTGGACCAGAGAGCATCACAAGATGAATGTGACCTCCACAAACCTATAGAGTGATAGTGATGTTACAGTCCTGGATTCCTGGAATCTACACGTGGTCTAATGAGTTCACTTGTGGAGGGACTTAAGGATCCGAGGAACCTTTACTTTCTGTTTTTGTGTACAGACTTCACAGGATCTGAGACCAGAATATGTGAATCTGTACCAGGAAGCAGTTTGGGATTTAATATAACAGCAGCAGGGACAGAGCACAGAAATACTGTTGCTTTCCCAAAACTTGACATAAATCAGAAAATAGAGAAACGATGTTCCATTTTGTGTATTGTGCAGAATCCATTCAACAAAGGACTCGGTAAAAGCAGTAGATTGTCACTGCAGCAGTTTCCACAGTGACAGTGCGGCGCTTTGTATGTAAGAGATGAGGGTGCCATTTCAGATTTCAGAGAGAAACAAATAGTCACTAAACGCTCCATGTTTAATTGCTACATTCTAGTGTTGATTGATAGATTGGAATATGCTTGTATTTTAGTCTAGGTTAATTTTAGTGCTGAGATAAAAAATCGAGTAATTGTGCAGTTTATCTACAGAAAGTAATCAACAATAATTTAGATTATCGTCTAAAGGAAAGCTCCACCTTTTTTCCACATAAATGGTAGTTCAATAATCTTGGCGAATGCTGTGGAAACAGTTGTGTCATGTCTTCTGAGGCTTTGGTGGAGATTTGTCAAGTCTCAGAAATATGTCAGCTCAGGCTGGGAGACAAATTTTTAACAGAAAGCTTGCATTGCTCGCTGGGAATGTGGATTTTGAAAAATATTGGCTCTTACCAGGCAGAGGGTGTCTAACAAAATGCTATTGGTTGCATCATGTCTTTGTAACCTGAGTACTAGAGACTTAACGTCAGGATATATATATATATATATATATATATTTTATCTGTCTTTCACACCAGGCAGTATTTATAATATGTACTGGGAGGGACTCATCCCCGCAGTATTGAAATATGCTCAAAATGCCCCCCAGTGTATTGATAAAAATATGATAACAGATAATAATGCTATGCAAAGCAACAACACAACACCGTCTGACATAATTTTTCATAAATAAACTTAACAAACAGCTATTACTATTACATAGGCATTCTAGTATTATGTAAACTGCAGTTCTGCGAGTGGTTTGTGTAAGTGGCGTTGCCGTACCCCAGCAGAAGCTGTTGCTTCACTGATGTTGGGAAGGAATTAATGTCAAACTCTATACTGTCTCCCTGATCTATTACTTTCAAATGTATGAACAATTGGAAAGCTAGAATGTAACGTAATGTGTTACATAGGCTATATCCTGTTATAGTTTTTGTAAAGTGTTAGTATGGCATAAAAAATGTCATAAAAAGGTCATAAAAAAAAGTCATAGTATATTGTGTCATAAAAATTTCATCACATAGTATGTCATAAAAAGTCATTGTGTATGCACTTTTTCTGTGCGGCCCTCAATCATATGCTGGTTTCCTAAAATGGCGCCCAGTCATCAGAACGTCAGGGGCCAGTTGCATAAAAGATGTGTACGCCCAAAAACAATGCGCACGCCTTTTTCCATACATTAAAAAGTATTTATAAAGGAAGGATGTGCGGTGAGAATGTGCGCACCTCACGCACTCTTCAGAGCAGGTGTACACATGGTTTTAGCCGAGGTAGCTGCAGGTGAAATGATAAGGAGAATATTAAATACGTTAAATACGTTACGGGACGGATAACAGTGTTTTGAAGTTGTGGCCAATTTCACTGATTTTTTTGTTTTGTTATTTTTGCAGTGTACATGGTGTTCTGTAAAATGTCAATCAAAGGATCATTTATAAAGGTAGTCTTGATGTATGAGTGATAAAATTCAGCATTATTTTTATTTACATTCATATCCCTGTTAATAATAGTTTAATTTTATCCTGTGGAGCACTTAGTAAGCATGTCCAACATGAGCCCTGTGATAATAATAATGATGATTGAGATTATACAGTGATGATGGTTTGCAGAAATGCAATGTATTAGTGATGAGGCTGCTACATATATCCTCAGCTGTGCGTAATGACGGCTGCTTGATTTTGATTTTTGACTTTTATTTGGATCTCTGTAAGTTCATTGACTAACCCTTACAAGAGTCTACATTAGAACAGCTAATCATACAATAGTTCTTAAACAATTCAGCATGTAATTACACGCACACACACACACACACACACAAAAACACACACACACACACACCATATACATGCTTACATACACACATACAACCTACATGCATTAGCATGTACTAAATATATATTTACATATCCATCTACATGTGCCCACTTACAACACCAATAGAAGAATCTTGCAATGAACAATCCAACTGCGGTGTTACTCGAGTTATTGTAATGACTCCCATTTAACAGTTCTATAAAAATTAAAGTCTGTGTTCCCATTTCAGTTGTTATTTTTGGTAGAAAGTAGTGATTCTTGTCTCTTATGTTACTTCACATTTACCAGTACCAGTTTATCCTTAATACTTACTGGCTTTTTAAATTTTTGCGTTTTTTAAATTAATGCAAAAGAATATTGTCTCACATGCTCCTACTGTGGGCCATCCCATTATAATATGTACTTAACTCACTGCTTTTTCAAACCCACACCTTAAGACCATTCTTGCTGCCTTGCTTTATGTGATCCACAGTCATCTCATATCTCTGAGCTGCATTGCGTATGCATGTTTCTCCCTTTGTGCGTACACACAGTTTTATGCATCTGGCCCCAGATCTAAGATTTTTGTTTTAAAATCCTCTAAAATACTCTGTTTAGCCATTAAGGTTGTAAGGACTTCCTCTGGAGAGGAATTTACCTCAACACCCCTGAAGGGTTGGGTCATAGAAGGTGCCCCCCCCCCCCCCCCCCCCCCCCAAGTTTCAAATAGATTATAACGGCCCTGCTCCCCCAGATCCCTCAACTTTACGGATGTACAAAGCAACATTACTAGAGTGCCCGTTTCATTCATTTCATTAACCGAGCTGATTCAGCTTCTCAGATCTCAGGATTTGCTGCTTTTCTCCCTTGAAAGACAATAATGTCTGTATTTTGGGGTTTTGGACTTTTGATTAGCCAAAACACGCACTGGACTTTCACCTCTGTCTAACATTTAACAGACCGAGCAATCAATCAATTAATTGAAAACAGAATTTACAAATAAATCAATAATGTTAATAAGGTAATTGTAGGATAATCATGCAGCATGCTGGACGCTTCACTTTTGTAGGACTATAGTTGTGTTTAATGTGGACTGGAGAAAAAAACACTTTTCAGTCATTTTAAACCAACACAAAATGGAAAAGACAGTAAAGAGCAGGGCAGCACCCCAAGTCAAATTTCATCGTGGAGTGTTGTCCATTCCTGGTCTTTATTTTATATCACTTCCATTAGGTATCCAGCTTCAAGTTTTGAAGGTTTAATCGTGAGTTGAGCGCGTTGCCTTATTTTTACAAAATGAATAAGCCCTCATAAATCCTCAGGGTAGTGTTGAGTGCAGAGACTGAAAAATGCCACATTTGTCAGTCACTGTGATATATAATTTCCTAACACATATAGGCTCCACTCATAGCCTCATTTTCTTACCTAATACTGTTAGCAAGACAAATAACCAGGATCCCAAATCTGGGACAGTAACCAGGAGTTACTGATGAGGTAAAAACTCTCTGAGGACAGGAAACCTTATAGGAGCCATACGTACAGTATGTAACCTGCGTCAGAATCTATTGTGGGTGAGGGGTCTGTGCGTATATATGTGTGTGCGTGTGTGTGCGCATGTGTGAAGCTATACCATCTGCAATAACAGGACCTGACAGCTCCCACACCCCTCAGTGCAGTGTGTGTCTATGGGCTCATTCAGAGTGACAGTGTAGATTAGGGGTGTAATCCTCGCAGAGCTACAGGGGATCTATCAGTACCCTGGGCTCCAGACGCACACACACATACACACACTCATTGCACTGGAAATTAATTGAAATGTTAATGGAGGCGAAGACTCCATTCTTAATTGCTTGGTGCTGGATTAAGACAAGATCGTTTATGAAGAGAAATTAAATCAGGATCCAGGGCGATCTCGGTTGTAAAAAGGTTCCAGGCGTGTGCGGGAAGGTCATAAATGAGCACTGATTGTCACAAGGAACAAACGGCGTCTGACACCCTCTGTTTTTGTTAGCAGGTCATGTTAGCAAACTGAATGGGATAATTAGTTAACAATATGTACTCAAAGAAAGTTCACTGTATTTGTCTTTTTTTCCCCAAAATGAAATATCTGAGGTGGCAGAAAAATAAAAGCAGTGTTTTGAGTTTTCCCGGATGTGTCGAGGAAAAACACTTAGAGGGAGGCTTTGATCTTAGTTTTAATTAGCTCCTATTCCCCTCTAGTATTCCTCTTTTCTGTATTTGCAAGAAAGCGTATGAACAATGCTCACAACGAAGCCTCTTCTGCCGATATCAGCATTTTACTTAACTTTCCCTCTTAACTTGTTTTTTTTTCCTCTTTACTTCTCAAAGTGTACCCTCTCTCCCTCAAAATGTCACCACATAAGAGAACAGCAAAGAGGAGCTCATAGCTGCGTTCCTCCACGTCCATCTCCTCTCACTCACTGACTGCATGCCTTCGAGATGTATCCAACATACCGAATGCGTGATATATTCATCATGTGTATGTTTTTGAATCAATATTAATTTCAGGCCTTTCATGATGGCAAATCAATAGCAGCAACATTAAGAGGCTCCTTTGCATGTTGAGCACCTTGTCTCTGCCAGTGAATGGAGACGTGATGAGAGGTGAGAGAGCATCCATGGTGGTGCCAGCGGGGAGGCCCAAACTCACTCATTATCTCCCCTCAATTAGACCCTCTCGCTTCGCCACCCTGGGCCTCCACAAAGCATGTGTGTGTATATATGTGTGTATATGTGTGTGTGTGTGTGTGTGTGCGTGTGTGTGTTTCTATTCGCCTTCACCCCGCTGAGTTCATCATACAGGCAACTGAGGAGTGTTTCCACTGAAAATCTCTCTCACTGATCACTTAGACGTAATTGGACAGGCCATTTCTCTCTCTTTTTTCCTCCCTGTGTGTGTGTTTGTGTGTGTTTGTGTGTGTGTGCTCAATGAATAGTGATATGCAGTTCTAAAGGGTTTGTTTGACAAATACACAGGGGACGAAGCTGAGGTGTATGGAGCATAGAGAAGTCCAAACCAGTTGGATTTAAAGGGCGATTCTGGTCATAACTTGGGTCTTAGTTTTGCAATTTTGCCCATCATTCCAATCCTAATTATATCACTGTACTGACCATGTTGATGAGACCTGGGAACTCTGTGGCTAAAAAGAAATCAGAGGGGCAAGAAACACAAAGGGTCAGATGACCATACAGGTTTTAAACAAACCCTCTGTTAAACCACCCACAGTAAACATCCATCACAGTTTACAGGCCTGAATTAAAATGATTGAGATAGTAACCACTTTGTTGCGTTCCCTGATATCAGAAATTACTTTAGTGAATAAACAGGTGTCATAACTGATAGGAATAATGGCCAAAACTGAGGAAATATGACATAATATGTAATAAATGACGTAGAATTATACTTTAAATAAGGGGATGATTCATTATCTGTCACAGAAACAAACACAGACATGTTAACTAGTTAGCTCTCTAACGCTGTCTTGCTCTCTCTCGTTACATTTCCACGTTAATGTGCACCGGATACATTGAAACTTTACATTTCAACAACACTGTGATTAATGTGGTTAGGTCTGGGCACAAAATCCACTTGGTTACAGTTAAGAAAAGAAGTTTTGGCTTAAAATACCTTAATTGGGAGACACAGTCCCAACAGGAAAGGCAGTTTTTATGCCTTAAAAGCTGCCGGAAAAACAGCAAGGGGTTGCTACAAAACACCCATGTCAGTGCTTAAACAGCCACTGAAAACAAAACAATGACTCACTAAATCACAACCAGTTCTTTTGTTTTGTTGGTCTTTAACAGTGGTCTGCAGCTTGCAGGCTTCTCACTAAGGTTTCACTCCATTCATCATCACCTCCTCCTCCAGATAGTCAGCTTATATATTATGTCACTTACAAACATTCATATGATACATGTTAAGCATTAAATGTAATGTGTTTGTGGTTCGCAGAAAAGTACAATGCCAACATTTTCTTCCGGGCCTTTCACAATCTTAACTTCTCCACATCTTTTTATTTTCTGTGCAGTTTTGGTTGCGTTCCCACTCTCCTCTGCCCTGCAGCTGTCCTTCAGACCTGCAGGCCACCTGCTTCAAAAAAAGTCCTCTCTTTCCTCCAACTACAGTTAATTGTTTGGTCGTCCTGATTCACATAAAGGAGGTGGTCGTACAAAAACACTGTCTCACAAGTCTCACTGTTACTGTCCTTACCCACAGTTTAACAATGCTATATGATCTGGTTATTAAACATTAATCCACATCTTTGAGCCAGTCAGACCTGAGAATTTTCAGTGGCCCTGGTATGACTCTGATGTAACTAAATGTCATGTTACCAGTCTGAGAATCTTGAATGTAGAATAAATGTTTTTATCATTAACACGCTTGAATTCAGACAGCTGTATGGAAAGACATTGTCGGCCACATTCTCCACCTGTGCATGTGTGGTTTGGGGCTGTAATGTATCCCAGCAGCCCTGTGGTTCAATCGTTAGCCTGAGCGAGAGTGTGTGTGTGGCACAGCAGAGGGACTCCAATCCAACATTTATGAGGCCTGTGTGTCTGTGTGTAAGTCTCTGGCCTCTTGTAGTCCCGAAGCACAGGTTATAACACTGGAGGAGTCTCTCTCTCTCTCTCTCTCACACACACACACACACACACACACACACAGCTGTTGGTACTCTTGACAGCACATTACCAGGCATGCATTACAGCATTCACACAAGTAAACAGACAGATACAGACACAATGCCAAGGACAGTGAGCTGAGCTCTAATGAACTATGAAAGTTAAGTCTCTCAGTCTGTTTGTGTGTTTGTGTGTGTGTGTCCAGAGCCAGAGAAATACATGTGGAGGTCAATTTGTGGGGACGGATAGTTTTACAGTTTTACAAAAAGCAGCGAGAGAGCGTCAGGAGATGGAGAGAGAAAGCGATGAATAAAAAGTGAGAAGCAGCAGTGTATATAATATGTGATGAGCAAAGTGAGGAGGAGCTGCAGAAGTTTTGTCTCTCCATCAGTAGCCCAGTCCCTGGTCCCTCGGTGCGCCTTCCTACCCCCCAGAGGGCCTGTTGTTTAGGGTTGCAGAGCCACCTAGGCCTTGATGAATTTCTCCCCGTCAACAAATTAAGAACTGCTATTGTTGCTGTGACAACAAGGCATCCCGGTCGCCGTGGGGAGCACCATGGAGACCAGTGACAGAACTCCAGAATTCTCCTAATCATCCCCAGCTGTCAGGAAGCACCTGGCCTGACACCTCTGCTTAAAACCTGTCTCCCAGGCATAAGATAATTACAAGTGCCAGCAGAGAAAGAGAGAGAGAAGGCAGGGAGAAGGAGAGCTAGTGAGAGAGGAGAGAAAGAGAGAATTCTTTCTTATAAGTGGCTGTGTGAGGAACGGAGTGCAGGAGCTTTTTTAGACAAGTTGCCATTGAAGTGGAGGAAGTGTTCAAAGGCAGAAGTGGAGTTGAGTGTGGGGAGGTGTCTGGGGTGTCTCCCCTCTTCCCTAAAGAGAAGGCCTGGGAGGGGGTCCCTAGATAGCGCTGTGGGGGACAGGTGAGGGACGGAGCTGTCACTGGGCCCACATTCACACACACATTTAGAAGACAGAGACTGTTTGACTGGTCCAGAACAAATGCTCTATGGATTGCACCACATTTTGGGGGTAACAGTTTGTGGAGGATCTTTTTTTTTCCATTATTATTTTAGAAAAGTTACACTAAAGTTATGAAAGCTCTGGTCTGCCATATGTATAGTTGCAGGGGTAAATAGAGTAATGGCTTGGAGAAAGTGTGTACAGAGCTTACAAAACAAAAAAACCTCACTGCTGACATGCCGAACTGCCTCTCTGTTTCTGACAAAAAGAAAAACACACAGGGCTCATGTCACACCAGCCCTCTCTATAACCAGCCTGATTGCTAAGTGAGAAAATACTTGCCAAATCAAATGTACTGAGCCGCCGAGGAAGAGCAACACACACATCCGCCCGCGTACACACACACTCACACAGAGACACGCTTACGTTTCATTACATCCTCTCATTTCTCTAGCAGCGGGGCCTTCCTTCAGAATAACACTCCTGTCATCCCAACCACAGGGGGCTAAATTATTCAAATACTCTAATTCTTCCCTTCTTCCTCCCACCCGCCCTCTCTTACTCTCCAGCACTCTGCCACTCATAATTTGTCTTTTCATTGTTGCCAATTTAGAGGCAATCCCTCCCATTAATGATGCCAACTGTTCTAAATGGTGTGGCTGAGAGAACGGAGGAGGAGGAGGGGGAGATGTCAGCGAGAGGGAAGCAGTGCACGTGTGGCAAAGACAATGCTCCGGATTTTACAAGCTGCTGTGCAGATATAAATGGATGATATACTGACTTTCACCCATCTCCCTCTGCTGCCCTCCCACACGCTCTGATTGTTAAACAGGCTTTGTTTTATTAACTGTTTAAATGTACATATGTGGCTTTATTTGCCTGTCACTAGTAAGCATATTTTGGGAGATTAAGAAATATATCTACATCTGTTTCCTGTGCAGGGTCTACTCGGGTGCATAAAACTCTGGAATATATTTTCACTACGAATCAATTAAATCATATACTTTTATGGTCCTGCCTTTGTATTGGCAAGTGGCGAGCTATCTAAAAACCACTTTCTTTTGGTATTGACTGAATGAAAAGTACAATAAAGCTGAACACATCAGCGGGGACAGTGATGATACAGCAAAATGGCACTTAGAATATTGTTTTTGTCCTTTTATGTTTTCTCCTGAGAGCAGCTATACCTACAGAAATATACAGGAAATTGGATTCAAATCATGAATATTTGAAGTTGAGAAATAATTTATTCACATGCATCAGTGTGGTGTTATGAGCAGGAGAAATAATGTCAATATTTCATCTCTGAGAAATTATGCAAAGACACACTTGTATTGAAGCTGAATCTGCATGTTTGTAATCTGGATATTGTTCTTTGACTGATTTTTTAAAAATTCAAAGTGAGCTGCATTGTCTCCTTTGTGTTTGGAGGAGAAACGCAGGACTGCAATACTTATTTTATATTTTTACCTCTAAGCAGGTGTAATGTGAGTTACTTAAAAATACTGGACCCTCTGACCTTGTCTAAATAAATAAAAAATAACAGTAAATAAATAACTTCTTGGCTGAAGGATGCTGGATCAATGGGGGCCTCAGTAATGATTTTTTCCTGGAAATACCTGTGTTTCAGATGAATCTGTAACATATTTTCTTATGATCTTTTTTATTGCAGACACCTCATACTAATTTTAAGTTTGCCTCACACACATAAAAGATGCCATTTCCGAATTTACTGCCTCCATTTCTGAGTTATAGATTGTGTTTAATGTCATAGAACCGTTTAAATAGCTCAGTTAATTATTTCCAGACCTTATCAGAGGTGATCACAATCACAGGTAAATGGGGAGTGAAGACGCAGACACAGGGAGACACATGGGGAAGGAGAGACAGAGCAAAATAAATATTGATTGGTACGAGAAAGACGAAGAGAGACAGAGAGAGTGAGTGAGAGAGGCTCGGTTAAGCTGTGTGATGGAACTGCGCTGCTATCTTAAATGAGGAATCCCATATGAAGGTCTGGATTAACCAAATTTAATCCCTCATCAAACAGACAATAACAGTGCAGCCTAATCCCCCAATTCTCAGATTAGCAGCGCTCCTGCTCTCGTCTTGGCAGCGCAGTAGGGGCCAGTGCCGGCCCATTGAGCTCTCCTCCACAATGACCTCTGGATGAGAACGGGCTTACAAGCCGCAAGCCTGAGCTTCATCACAGCAGCTGCTAGTCAACAAAGTTTGGCAGGATGAACAGTTATATGAGACAGGACGTGGGAGGGTGGGAGAGAGGACATTTGGGAGTCCTGGGTTGACCTGAAAGTTTGTTAAATTTAATTTGTAAAGTGAAAAATAAATGTCAAGTGTCTCTGGGGTATTTAACAAAATGTCCAGTAAATGTCCATAAATACAGTATATGATTAGCAGGAAATTAAAGAAAGGAAGCTCAAAGAAAGGTGTTTTGGTGCACTCGACTTTGAAGACCTTGATTGTACTACAAAACCTGTAATTAGAGGTTGAGATAGGGGGATGTAATTACCTCTAAGAGTGAGTACCCTGGAGTAAACAAATATGTTCATCAAGCAAATAAAGGATTAACGTGTATATGCTCACTTCACTCCTTAACCCGTCTGATTCATCTGGGAAATGCAAAGCACATAAGGCGAGAGGGTGAGAGAGACAGGGGGAAACAGAGAAAACAAGAACAGAGAGAACGGGCCAAAACTGCTGACGCCCACTCTTCTGAGCCGGCTGGATGAGTCGTTTCCGTAGATAAAACATAAATAGGCGAATGCTCGTTGGGAATACGTGTTTAACTGAGAAACATTTATTCATGTTTTTCACTTTGAAATTTGTGAAATATTACTCCAGAACAATTTGATCCCAACCTCTTTGAATTCCCAAATATTTCCAGATGATTTAGTTCCTGCGATACGTCCACATTTAAAGCTTCATGAGGGAACGTACTCACAGAGGCAGCACTCAAGTCAAGGTCTTGTTAACTAGTTTGTTTTTGCTGATGGAATCATGTGCCGCAAGTTTGGGCACATAGCTGAAATTTTGATTTAAACCTCTGTTGACTATCTCCTGCTTTGTGTGTGTCGCTTGTGCGAATGCTGAGCTTTAGTTTCCCTCTTAATTAAGGTAATTGTGATTGAAGAGTGGCCTGTTTTAGTGTTTAGCCTCCAGGCGGAAAAAGGTTGTGTTTTTGCAGAGCTAGTTGGGCTGTACTCAAACCTGAGACCCTCCAGGCACCAGGAGACAGCGTATGTGATGTCTGCTGACCTGTGGAGACCCCGCATATTTAGGTAAAGATGTACAAAGACATGCCGAGACATCTGTGTAGACAAAGCAGTGCACCTGAATGTTAGGGGTGATGATGGGACATGACAGAGCGCCTGAGAGCTTTTTTAGAGACTTGCATGTAAAAACACAGACATGAAGGACTGCAGGGACGAGGCCAAGCATTATGCAACCTGAAGCAAGTACTCTGCATGTTTTATTTTCTCCTTCACTTCTCAAAGCACTTCACTGTTAAAATGTATCACTATGGCAACATTGTAAATCATATTTTACTAAGCTGCTCCCTTGTTTGTGTTACGTCGACAGAAAAAGAAATCCTCCTAGAAAAAACTAAGACCCTATTTGTATTTTTTCTTTCAGGTTCAGGAAAAAGAATCACACTTTTTCCTATAGAACTCCCTCTTATATAAAGTGCATGTATATCTATACTGTATGCCATTGCCCTAGCTAATTTTATTTACCTTGCCAGCCCTGTCTCCGATAAATTATTTATATACAACTAATTTGAAACAGCACATGCCAAGCAAATTACTTCCTCTATTAACATAATGAGGAAATGTTGGTAATTATGTGTCCGGCAAGTCGCAAAAATGTTGATATGAACATACTGAGCAAAATGTTCACTCAGATTATTTCAGTTTTCCGCCAAAATACGCAATCTTGTAGAACAGTGTCCACTCAGAGTCACTACAGCATTAATTTTAATGCCATTTTTTAAATTAACATTTAACCTAAATCACAACATTTCCCTAATCTTAACCAAAGTGCTTCAGTTGCCTAAACCTAAGCCACGAGCCTAGATGTGAACCCAGCGTTCTGGTGTCAGGGTCCTGCACTTTGTACACTCGCCATCCTCACCGACCACCCACTTGTGAAGCCTATGTGGTACATAAATGTCACGTTTCGATACATAAAAGAAACGTATCTGATCAGGATCCAGGCAGGGATTATTTTGCCACAACAACATAATCAAGAAAGCAGTTTAGTAACATACAAATTAAATTTCTAGAAGACAGGGTTGCATACTTTCCTGTGTGTTTTAAGCATTTTCTGCCAGTAATATTCATTTTATTATTAGAAGCATTTGTGCTAGCAGCAGCAATGACTGTAGTACTATTCTTCCATAAATTGTCTTTTTGTGTGGTTATGTCTGCGTAGTGGGTTCATGTGTGTGTGTGTGTGTGTGTGTGTGTGTGTGTGTGTGCATTCTTTGGAGCAGGACCAGCGCAGTAGTTATGGAGCTCAGGCGGGCTAATGTTGTACTGCTGCCAAAACAGTAAAGCAGCCCCCACTGATATCAGTTATTAATATTTAACTGTCCACTATTAAAGTTTAAGGCGGTTGAGATGGAGCTGGGGGGAAAAGAGGCTACTTCATGTTCACTGGCCGTGCAGCACTGTAAACACGTTCACTAAAGCCCCTGACAGTGTTACAGTGTGGATTTAGGGAGCAGGAGGCAACAGTGCATGAGGCTACACTTGTTCTGTGTGTAGACATGCAGTATGTGAGCAGAAGACACTGGATCTGTTAACTGCATTTATTCTGCATGAATATGACTCTTTTATTGTCTTTGCGTGATATTTGAATGAATTTAAGTATTGTTGGGAGCCGGTGGCCAACATGAACGATATGCATATGTCTTATGATAGAAATGAATAAATGTGGTGTGCAAAGGTTATGTTATGAGGCTGCATTTCTTGGCTGCTGATTGTCACATTTACTGTCCTCAGTCATCAGGGTGCTGTGAAAAGTCTTGTGTAATTTCCTTTGTCATAAAACTCCTATACATTTACTTTTATTTGTTGCAGTAAACCTGCACTAGAAAACAAATAAAACCGCCATATGGTTTATTGTGTTTTACATTCAATACGCAGTTATAAATGCACGGCTTAATATGGAAACATATATGAAAATGTAACAAGGGTTTTGTGTCACGTGTGCTGCCACATTCTTAATTACACTCGGCAGACATGTATTTTTTAAAAAAAGTGCTTTAAGTACTTTAAAAAGCTCTTATTTCTCCTTTAAATTCAATTTGGAGAATCAATTTAGTACACTGTACTGCAGGGCAGTGAGAAAACAGTCTTGTAAAACTTGTTACCCCCATCACTACACGCTGTTTTCACTGTTTCTTTTCCTCCAAAGAGCCTGGAGCGTGACCTCCCCCTGACGTTTTGAGGTAAACAAGTCAAACCAAGGTTAAAACAGGAAGAAATGCAGTGTGAGATTCAGCGATGTTCCAACTCGCTCATGAAGAGGTTCTATAAAAGAATAGGCTGGCTGGCTAAAAGTGAGCATGAAAAATACCCCACCTCCACGTTGACCCATATCATCCATTATGTGTGGTGATTATGAGAATAGAACTGCCTTATGGGTAGCCACAGTTCCAGGAAACAATAGCTCACTGTCAGGCTGTGTTTTAACCGTAGGATGACCAGCTTTATTACGGTCTGATTATTGAAGCCTCACTGAAGTCTCACCAGCCGTCGTTATTCTGGTTGCTCCACTGAACTGCTGGATCAGTCAATGACCTGCTTCAATTTATATTCAGATAAATGAACCAACAATTGTACCACACACAGGCGTTTTCAAAGAGGTCACGACCACAAAGAGAGCACAGCTGACAAGGTTTGTAATAGATGTGGCCTGCACATGATACTGGATCATACACCAACTCCTTCCGCTCTCATATAAATAAAAAAGGGCTTGAAATAAAAGGTGTGTCTTTTCCTAAACTGCTTTATGTCACAGTGCTTCTCATACATAATGCATTCATGCAAATGACAGTGTTCTGCCTTCAGAAATAACAAGAGAACCTAAATCTTTGCCAAAATTAGTCTTTTAATGAAATTTCCATGAATGCAAATGCAGGCCAGGTCTGAGCGTAATTCTGCCCAGGAATTAAACTAAGTTGGCCTGGTTTATCTTAATAGCTGATCTCAGCCCAGTGGGGCCGGTATTAAGTCTGTCGGTCGCAGCACAGCGCTCAACGCAATCACAGCTTTGCCTTCTCTAGCGTAGCTTACTCCAGTGACCAGCACAGAATTAACATGTGCATGGACGTGCACTCACACATACACACACTCACATTTACACCTGCACATATACAATCCCACACACACATGCCTCAGTGCATTCCAATATGATGTTTCTCCATTGATATTATGGATGTAATTATACTGAGTTGATGATTAAGGCCGATTCGTCTGTGGAATCCCTCCTAAATGTCTAAATATACAGAATTGTTTAGCATGTGACATTCAATGCAAGCCACATTTCAAACCAGTATTTTTGTAGAATAAGTCGAAAATGCGTTAATAAATGATTTAGGGTGGCGAAATTCTACACTATATTTTGTGTATTTATGTCTTTTTTTATTTTATATTGTGAAAACCTGAGTGAAGAATTACCAGACTATGCCAGACAGGTGATAGATTTAATATTTAACATGTAGCTTTATTTATACTGTATAATAATGCTGTAGTAATGAGGTGTGTGTGTGTGTGTGTGTGTGTGTGTGTGTGTGTGTGTGTGTGTGTGCAAAGCACTCTCTCCATTACCTGACATATCACCTGACAGACGCGGGGTCTTTGCAGGCAGACGGCACTTCATTATGAAGCCATTTGGATTAGAACAGATTAGGACATTATATAGATATGTAGAAGAGACTAATGCTTCACTAATTAATGCATCATTATATTGAGATCGCGGCTGGTGGTCTATAATGGTGTGCATATGTGAGCGTACTGTATGTGCATGCGTACATTATGTCTCATGTATTCAGCATCTTAAGTTTCCCTGTCCTTGTCTGTTGTTCACAAATATCATCCGTCACTGTGTCTCACCCTCTGGTCAAATGGAGAGGATCCGTGTGCTGCACTGAAGTGTCACAATTGTTCCACTCACAGGACCATTGTGTGTTTGGTATATAGCTTCCAGTGTTGAAGAGAAATCACTGGTGCCCTCACTCTATCCCAGCACAAAGTGACTTGGAGTAACTGCCAGTGATAACTAGTAATTACATCCATTTAAAATGTGCATTATTTTACCCCTGCATTGAATAAACTAGTGAGGCAGAAAATTGTCCAGTTTTATCCTCTCCCTTATAAACACACATTTTCGAAAGGAAGCACTTATTTTTGACAGGTTTTATCCTTGAGTGAGGCTAAACATTCCCGAGGAGTTTCCATGTTAATTGTCACACAGGCAGACGGACACAGGGAGCCAGACGGACAGCAGGACAGACGCACGCTCAGTCACAGTGAAGTAACCCAGGCCAAAATTAATCTCTCCAGTTCACTGCAGTGACTCTTACCCTGAGCCATTGAACTTTGATAGAGGATTCATCTTTTGAAACTAGACTAAGGCATTTCAACAAAAAAAATATTATTTTCACTATTCCACAAAGAGGACATGATTTCCTGGGTGGAAATACATTTGAATGGACATGTGCTGTCTATTCACCAAGGGAACTTTCTCTTAATACCAGTCTGGCTCCGTCCCTGTATGTGTGGACTCATTGTATGCATGTGGCACAAAGAGTGATAGGAGTCTTTAGAAAAGAGCGAAGCTCTCCACAGATTAGACTCCATTAGCATTTAAGGTACTGTCATAAATTCCTCTGAAAGTGGAGAGAAGAGGCAGGACAAATGAAGTAGGATTAATAGGGGCCCGAGCCTGACCGATAGTGGGGATTGGGAGGCAGGGTCACCTTGGGATAGAGGGGCAGGGTGGCAAATGTGAAGACTAGTAGAGGTAACGGTAAGATGGACTTAGACATACAAGACAGACATAGGAAATACAGTATTGTACAGTTGAATGTTGATAAAAGAAGAATGAGCATGAAAGGTAAAAGGTGAGAGAAAAAGATATGAGCTTAGAGTGTACAGGAACAGAAACAGAGTTGGTTAGGTCTGTGACCTTCCCTCCAGCTGACCTCCAGTCAGGTAATGAGGTCAACGTACAGAGACAGATAGCCACGGTGTGTGTGGAGGGTAGGGGTACACGTGTGTAAATGTACACCTGGTCAGTACTTCCTTATATAATACATCATACACACTCATATTTTCAAACACCTGCAAAAAATCAAAATATAGTTAATCTGTGAGGCTGGAACCAGACTTTTTCCCATACAAATATTTATGAGATGACAGTAACTCGCTAACAATGATAAAAAGCTGAATTTTTCTCCTGTTATCCTATTCTTGCTTAATAGATGTAGGTAAGAGAGAGAAAAATATTTCATAACTTTAATGTGGTTTCTGATTTTTATGCGTCTGTGCCGGCAGGAGCTGTGGACAGACGCATTATGTTTTTGGGTTGTCTGTCACAAAGTCAAAGGTCAGCTTCACTGTGACATCATAATGTCCTGCAGAAACACTTTTCTGGCCATTATTCATAACTCAGAAATAGAAGGGGATACATTTAGTTAGATACTGAATTGGTGACACTAATCATGAGTGTCCACCATGAACCTGTGCTGATTGTATAGATCATCTGTGTTGCCAGGTTAAAGATATGTGTGAAGCATCCATGTTTTAGAATATGTGGCATCTTTAAAGCAACATCCATTTTTGAAGCACTGTCAACTGTCAGGGATACACAAGTCTGGACAGACATGGATGTAAACTGTAACTACAACTTGACTGGTTCACAGGGGCATACAACCGCGAGGCAGTAATTCTAGTTTTATACTAAATAAGGTATTAATTGTACTGCCAATATGCATGCATAACAAAAAAGACAGTTGTCTCATGAAAAGTATATGGGCAAGGCTAAGGAAAGATCCAGGTGTTGACAGTCCAACTCTTCATCATGCTCCGAGTCAGATTCAAAGGGAATGGATGTGGCTACTGCAGCATGTTTACTGATGATTATTGAATTTACTTATTTATTTTGCCTTTATTTAGCCTGGAAGGTCTCATTTTTTTGTCTCACTGAAATACAAGTGTCACCTGTTGTGTTTACAGACACACATGCACTTGATATTGACTTTGATATCGTAGACTGTCTCTGACGCTGTGTTCCCTCGACATTTGGTGTTTTTGAGAATAAGACTAAGACTGTGAATAGTATGTAGACACTGCAGAAAGAATGAATAGGAAAGAAGAGTATAACAGGTAGAGTGGGTCCAGTATGCTAAGCCATGTTTGTGATCACTGTTTGCTTAGCTGCTGCTAAGTGAAGTTGTCAGAAGTCAGGCTGTTCTCGTGCACTGTTTGTATGTGTTATGCACCAGAATTTATGTATAACTCACACAATAATGAGCCAGTGTAGTTCTTACATAACCTACAATATCATGAAGGCTGCATGACAAATACACTGACAAGAGTAAAGAAGGAAACAGTATAAAGAGTGAAAGTCCGCTCTAAGGAGGCAGGTTGGGGTAGTGGATGGGTCAAAAAAGCACAAGACTTTCCCCCAGTAGACATGTGTGCATGTCCCATGTGAAACCAAGAGAACTTTGAGTTATTTTAAGGTATGTCATCATGTTTTCATCCATTTTCAACCACTTATCTGAAGCCAGGTTACAAGGGCAGCAGGCTGATCAGACAGTAACAGCACTACATTGCCCACATAACTTTACGTTAAGTATCTAACATGATGTTGCATCTCATTGGGAGCTAATTTGATAGATATCATACGAACCGCTGTATGAGGATAAGTTGCAACAGTTTGCTTCTCTCTTGTGCTTCACTCAACATAACACTCAAACAAACACAAACAAGTGGTCATATCATCCATTGTTAATATTGAAATGAAATGAAATTCATGAAATTTTCATTTCAAATGAAATGAAAATCAAAATATTGATTATTGCTGCTTTAAAGCAAAGACTACATTAATATGTTTGAGGGTTTGATGCATATAAATTATGCATTTCTCTCTTTCCCTCTGCTTTTATTAAATATATACTGGCTGCCTGGAATAGCTGAAGTGCAAATAAAACAAAAACACAACTCAGCTGGCACGTGCTGTACAGAACTGATTTGACAACACTTTTTTAAGACAAAGGGAGAGGCTGCAAAAGAACATGATTTTTTTGGGGGGGGGGGGGGGGGTGGGGGGGGGCTGTACCTGAAAGCACAGTTTGACTGGATGCTGAATCACTGACTTGCAGCAGACTTGTAACAAAGTTTCTCCCTCCTCTGATCTGCAGTTTGAATTGACTTTCAGCCAGCCAAGGAGGTGAGGGTGAATGTCTGCCTTTATGCAGCTTAACTCCCAACCCTTACAGTAGCAGGGACAAGGTGACTTACAGGTAATCTATAAGAATAAGGAGCCAGGCAGGCGCCCTGGGCTTTTATTAGATCTCCGATACTCCTCGGCCCCAACCCCAGTCCCAGCCTCGGCCCCAGATTGGCACTCGCCGGCTCCACCTAGAGAAGGGCTACGTCGCAAATTACTCCAGACAGCCACTATGACATCCACCTAAAAACCACCTTTCCTTTAACAGGGTGGCCGGGGTGGCGGAGGATAGAAGATGTCAGTGTCTCCTCGCATTCACCCGTGGAGAAAGTGAGAGAGTGAGAGAGGTAGAGAAGGAACACAAGGATCTATCCGTGAGAGCTTAAGGAGTTTTCTAACAGTACATTGACCTTGAGTGCTTGCCATTGATTTCCAGTAACGCCTCCCAAACAGCGTTGCGAACCCCGCCGAGCACTGCGGGACCCTGATTGGGAACAGATTTCCCAAATTCCGATAGCGTGCCACCTGCCCAGGATGATGGATAGTCCTCCTGTATCCCATCAATCCTCACCTGCTGCCGAGGAGGTGACACCTGGGCCAGATTTATCATCATATACGACAACAAGCCGGGCAGCCAATCAGAGAGTGGCATACTAAACTGAGGCCCCTCCCCCCTGGAGGGCTCCATTATGTTTGGAAACAGATTTATTCCTGCGATGTGACAAGAGGAGGGGAGATGAGGAGGGAGAGGAAGAAGATAGAAGGAGAGGGCAGAGGGAGATGACTCCCTGCGATACACAGAGGGTTAAACTGAATGAAGCTTTAAAGGGGCACTAC
This sequence comes from Epinephelus lanceolatus, assembly GCF_041903045.1. Lineage (NCBI taxonomy): Eukaryota > Metazoa > Chordata > Actinopteri > Perciformes > Serranidae > Epinephelus > Epinephelus lanceolatus. The sequence continues at coordinate 26,207,798 of NC_135738.1, forward strand.
AGAGATTAAGAATTACGCTTCAAAAAAAGTTGAGAGGCATATTAAAAAAAGACTGGTCACAACCAAAGCAACAGTGGCCAAGATATCCTAACGATTTGCAAATAAATTCAGAGCAACATTTTGTAACTTACTATTCTATTTACTGCTTTAATCAACACTTCCTAAGTATGGTGTTGACAACTGTTATGTGGACAGCATTACCTTCCTTTTAAATGTATTTGCTGTTGCAAATTAGTAGTGTAACTCTAGTTACTGTACACATTATATTTTTGGGTTATTTATTATTACGTCTCCATGATTATTAGGTTGTTACAGAATACTGTGATTAAGACTGATATAGCAGGAATAATTACACATTGTGATTTTGGAATTACAGAACTAATTTGTATTAGTAGTACTTGAACTATTATTCTATTTATATATTTTCATGTGTACCTTTAAGTTGCTATTTAAGTCTCCTTAGCGCTTTTAACCAACTGAACAAGGGAGTAGGATTACAGTAGTATGTCAACATCATTTCTAGGGAGACAGGGTGGCTGTGATGACATCATCGGGGTTATTTTGTCAAATTTTGAAATAGTTTTCACAAGCTGCGTGGTGCTCACAGCCTGGTCTCACTCCCAATTTGTCAAATACCAAGGCTTGGTCAGTGGCCCTTGGTGGCAGGTATTGAGGCACAGAGGGACCCTTTGGTGGCAGCATGAGACACACCGGGTGGCATTGTTTGATGCCATTAGCAGAAGGGGAGATTGATGGGTCAAAAAACTCCCAACTTTCAGATGGGAGACTGCTGTTCGTTTCCAATGTGAAATCAATAATAAATCGAGTTATTGCAACAACAACTTTGTGTGTTAGTGTTTATATGCGAGTGATGTATTAGTAAGAAAAGTACTTACTTTAGGTCCGAGCCATGATGTTTTTTTTTCTTCTAACCATGTGCTTTTGTTGCCTAATAAAGTAAATCTAGAACAAAGTTTTTTTATCTACTTTCTAAGTTTATTTAAAAAACCAAAACAGACTGCATGTATTTAACAAGCAGGAACTGTATATTTCCTTTGAAAACAGAAGTTAATTTTGAAAATACACAATGCATGTAGTGTAAATTGACACGCCATCCCTAAACATCCAAAAGTGATGCCGGAGGGGTACCTAGAGCATCATAGTTTGATGCTAAGGCCCCTGATTTAGTGTTGGTATTGGATGAGTTGGGAGTGAACTCTGCTTAAAAGTGGGGAAATGCCCTGTTAAATATTTTTTTATTGTGGATTATAAATTGTGTGGCAGCACGGTGGTGCAGTTGTTAGCATTGTCGCCTGGCTTCCTGGTTCAAACCCAAGGGGGCTCGAACCTCAGGGTGGGTGTTAGTATGTATTTTTACATATTCGCTGACCAATGGATATTTGGTCAAAGAACCCCTGAGGATCATGTTCCGCCAGGACAGCTACAAGTGAGACTAATTTTAGTTGGCTGAAGGCCAACTTCAATTTGACACAGTGCCATGTAGGTAACAGCACACGTGATACCATCTTGAGAATATAAGCCATGTTCCACACTGTGTATTTATCAATCACTTGGCCTTGCATGTGGCAAATGTTGATCCGAGCTTGTAATAAATGTGCATTAAGAAAGAACTCCGTGATCGGCCTCATCCTTGCATTCTTCAGATCATCACAGAAATACCTACTCTCAGTGGGGGAGCCCATGTTGCACCCGTGTCAGCAAGCTCTGGGTACTCCTGTTTCCTCTCACAATCCAAAGACTTGCAGGTTGGGGATAAGTTAATTGGTGACTCTAAACTGGCCGTAGATGTGAATGTGAGTGTGAGTGTTTGCCTGTCTCTATGTGTCAGCCCTGCAATAGTCTGGCATCCTGTCCAGGATGTACCCTGCCTCCTGCCCAATGAGCTGGGATAGGTTCCCGCACCCCCGTAGTTACGGAAAATGAATGAATAGTAGACTGTCTTTGAAAGCATTTATCCATGTTTGCGTAACAGAGGCAAAAAGTTATTTTAAAAAATCCTTTAAAACTTCTAAGAAGTTTTTACTGACATATTTAAAACTAGTCTTTACACACAGTATGTTTATAATGTTTTTGTCAGTATCACTAAGTCAATGTGTTCATATGATTCACAATATACAGCCTATCACATGATGAATTGATCTAATTCCATCTCTCAGAAATGATCATGGAAGCAGAAGAGGTGATCACAGGACCATGAATGCGCTAATCTAATTAATATCCTCCTGTTCCTGCCACTGATTTTACGACTAGTTAAAAACCTTCTGCTGCTTTTATGGCTATTAGAAGCCAAGTGTGAGCTATCTTCTACTTCACTCTATTTTCTCTCTCCACCAGCAGTTGGCCACCCCTAAAAATTAAGAGCCTCTCGGGAGCATAGGGTTCAACACACAGACTCAGAGGCCAACTACCTCTGTATCATTGCAACAAACGTCTACAAAAAAATCCTTGTGATGATGGTGTTGTATTGCTAGATGTTTTCTTTCTGCAATTAACCTACCATATCCCTTCCCCCAAAATGCTTTTCCTTGCCCTCTTCCGCTCTACAAACCCCCTCCTCCTTTCCCTCCCTTTCAGTTGGCGGAGCTACAGCGGTTTCTCCAAGGCTCACCAGGCACAGTGCTTTAGCCCTGTGTAATCCTGCCAACCCTATTTCATTAGCCACGCGGACTAAAGAGCTTAACGACACAGCCCCATCGCAGTAGACGGAGAGAGGGAGAGAGAAAAAAGACACAACACAAATTCCTCAGAATACATGGCCGCTCAGCCAGTATTTACGCTTTCTCCCTCCCTCTCTCTCTCTCTCTCTCTCTCTCTCTCTCTCTCTCTCTCCACGCGCCTTGCCATACCTCTCCCTCTGCCTCTCCATCTCCATCTTGCAAAGGAGCCCAGAATGGATTAGAGATGGCATCAATGGGATGAGACGTATTACCAATCGATTTGGAGGGAGTGTGGCATTGTTCTTCTGAGTGGAAAACTTTGGATCTGGCCAATGTGCCGATTGCCAAATGCAGCTGATTTGGAGATGGAGTTGTGTGGAGGAGAGACTCTCACTCTCCGTCTCTATTGCTCTCTCCTGTCTCATTTCATCCAAAACTACTGCTTGCGTTTAATCACTAAAGTCGTTGAGGACTGTTTTGTGGTTCGTCTGTATTGTCTAAAAGAAACATGTCGGGTTTAAGAGGCTGTAAAGTAGCTTTGTACTGATCTCGGGAGAAAGGAGGATAAACAAGCAGATTGGGGAGAAACCTGATCAGTGTTAATGGTGATGGTTTAGGATTTCGTCTCTCACTGATGCCTTCTGCCTGACAGCCAAAAACACCATTCTACTGATTAGATAGAGCTATTGAAAAAAAAACAGAAGCTACAGACTAGCCATGCCCCTAGTTTCCGTTCCTCCTCTATATCCTAATGAATAAAATCACAATTAACTTCTGTGCTGACTGATCCCGCATAAACTTTATAACACATAAATACTTGTATAATCATTATTCCACCCTGAGTCTGGGGTTGATTGTGCTGAATTGGCAGGGTCTGATCCAGATGCTGTTGATCATTTACTTGATATTAGTGGAAGAGTAGTGAGAGTGACAGGGGCCTTGGATGAGGAGCCTGAGGATGTAGGGGGGCCTGACCGGGGTCTGGGCTGGTTGTCAGCTAAGGGCACAAGGTGTGGGGGACAGGGGCAGAGACTGCTGCCATATTTCTTCATGAGGGCGACAGTGACAGAGGAGCGACAAAACGAATGGCCTGTCAAAAGAAATGAGAACGAATAGTTCCTGTGTTCCATGGAAAGAGGACCCTTCAAGCATCAAAGGGTGGTTTGTTTGGAGGCAGAAACCAGGACCAAGTCTGCAGCTAGCATGACTGCTAACTACTGTGAATCATGACTCTCTGAAGAGGCCAACACAATATGTTTGAAGAAGAGAAGGTTTTTTCTGTCCATTAATTGTTGCAGGGCTGCATTCAGTGACTCACAAGCACCGTGATTACTGGGTGGCGCCACTGAGCGCTATCTACCCAAGTGATTGATGCGCGGGAGTGCATTTCCTACCTGGCTTCAGTGTTGGCTGCACTTAGAGTGTTCAGTGCTGTGTCTCTTCACAGTTGGGTTTTGCAATGATTGTAAGCAGGGCTGGCAAATTTCTCGCAGTAGATCCGGAGTGGTAGTGTCCGCTTCAAGCCTTCGCTTAATGCAACTTGTCTGTTTGTAGAGTGAGTTAGCCAGAGTCTGCGCCGGTCTGTCTCTCACCCTCCTTGGAAAACTGCGCCTCAGCTCTCTGGCACTTGTATGCCAGGCTGTGCATCATGGTGGGGGCCTGTTCCATATTCCCAGCCTCTAACTCCCTGGTGTAACTGCTGTTTTGTCTCTATGCATCACGACACCCTCACATGTGTCTACCTGGTTTTGCGTCTGCATTTATGCTCTTTGCTCCAGTCCTTGTCTTCATATTGATTGATGTTACTTCTATTGTTTTTGGCCCCCCCCCTTTTTTTATTGTAACACAACTGGTTCAGTTTGCAGCTTTGTTTGTGCCCGCTTCGCTTTTTATTTATATTTTTGTGATCACTTCTCGTGTAAAGTAATTTTGGACCTGTGTGATCTTGCTGAGTCTTAAAGTTTAGTACGTGTGGGTAAAATTGCCCAAGGTGCCGTTGTTGACAATAGACCGTTTCAAACTATAAACATTATAAATGAGTCCTTTTGTATTTCCTGTTGAAATATTTTGCAATGTATGTCAATGACATCTGCTGACAGGATGTAAACATGGACCCAATCTGTTGCCAAGCAATGCAATTTCAGCAAACCAGTCTATACCACTACAAAACAAATAATAAAACCCTATTTTGCCACATGTTGATGACCACCACTAACAAGACAGGTAGTGATAATCTTAAAAAGTTTACCAACATAAAGAGGTTGGTGAATTGTGATCATCATGATGATTTTTTTTAGGTCTGTGTCCCCAAGTGATTAGCATCAGTTTGACAGAGCTCACTAGTGAAAAATAGTTCCATCATAGAAACGTAATTAAAGGATCTACAGGTGTTTTTACTTTTCTTTTGTCTAATCGGACTCCTTATGCTGTCATGAGACTGATGTTTCTCTTTCCAGTCATTTGTATGTGGAACGGGGGGAGACACATTCATTGCCAACCTCAAACTACCCCGTGCAGACAGTTTGGGGGCCTCTCATACAGGAAATGTTTATATTCTTGTGTAATAACTGCACAGAAAAAATAATATAAGCAGCTATTTGTCTGCAGTGAATGCAAGAACAGTGTCAGCAGCTAATGACAGTAAAATGTTTGATGAAATGCTGTATAATTGACTAGCTGTTAGCACTTTAGTAAAACTAGCTCCTGCAGTTAAGTGTTTACATCCCTGCCCATACTGTTACCTGTACCCCCTTCCTTTGCCGACACCACTCTAGTACGTTTTCCAGGCAAATGTTAGTCTGCCTGCAGCTTCAGGATCAGCCCTGACTCTTAGAACTTGTGTTTATATACAACTGATTTGAAACACCAAATATGTTCTGAGGAAAACGTAATGCAGAGAAAATTATGTTTTCTATTGACATTATGAGCAAGTTGCAAAAATGTTGATACTGCACATACAAGCTTTTTTTTTTTAACATTAAACTAAAATCACACTGTTTCCTTAACCTTAACCAAAAGGCTTTTGTTGCCTAATGTTAACCAGAAGTTCTGGTGTCAAGGCTCTGCACTTTGAACACCCGCCATCCTCCCCAACCATCTCAATGTGAAGGCTACACAGTACATGAATGTAGTGTTTTGTGACCTGAAGGAAACATCGTCAGGCAGGAATACCATTGCTATTACAGTGTAATTGAGGAAGCAGTTTAGTAGCATAGCAAGCATAATTTCTAGGAGACAGGGTTGTCAAGATGGTGTATGCATGTAAAGAGTGTATTTGGTCGGCATCCACCTAACCATACTATTGGTTTTGTTGCACCTGTGGATGGGAGAAGTTACTTGTCATGTTACTTGTCAGTTACTTGGTTCATGAAGTTCACCGACCTCATGTAATTTCTAGCATAGCTTCACCTTACTTTGACCTGAGCAGAGGTGTGATTACCCAGGATCCCTGTGTGAGCAGTTTCTATGGGGACTATAAATGAAAACTAAAACTATTTGCATTGCTTGATACCCAGTATATGTGGTAAGCTGCTGTTGTTCTTGTTTTTGTTGGTGGTGGTAATTTGGTGAACCAGCCCTTTAAAGTACCTGCCACATTTAAAGAGATATTTGTGTTTACTGTAAATCAGCTGTTTGATTCAACTCACTGCCTTTTGAATGTGGATGTTTTGTATGAGTGCCCCATTTTCTGTCTGTCTCTGTCTTTTTCTTTCCTCATTCAGTGTCTGTCTTTCAATACACTGTAGCTTCTCCCCGCCCATTTTTTTCCTTTAATTTCCCCCCCTCTTTCTGCCTCTCTCCACTTCTTTTTCTGTCTCATCATTAGTGGCTGTCCCATGTTGAGGGGAGAGTAATCTGAACTACGTGTCCCAGGGGCCCATTCCTTTACTTCCTGCTGTAGGAATAAGTGGCCTATTGATTAGTTATCAGCCCGTAATTGGGCTGCGATCTCCCTCGCCCTCAGATATCCCCCAGATATATGACACTCCTGACAGCCTGAGAGGTGGGTGAGAAGGCGGGGGGTTGAGTGGTGGCGGGGGGGTTCCTCCTGCCTGCCAACGCTTTACTCAACAAAATGTCTTCCTGACCACATAGATGCCAACTGCTACCCACGTCTCTCTTCCTGCAAAGGGATTTTCAACATCATGCCAGGGAAAGATTATTCAATCTTTCAAATTATACAGTCAGGGAGAGGTCCTGCAGGATTTTATGCTCTGTGTTAACTATGAGCACCCATTTTTGCCATTTTCTCATAGCAATAAACTCTGAAATTGTAATCAGAGTTTTAAAATGAAAATGGTGCGGCTTACCGAGAAAGAAACTTATATAAGCTCAGAGTAAGTACACCATTCGCATATGGATAATTGCCTGTGAGGGATTTCAATACAAATTGAGGCTCAGGAAGCGGATAAGCAACAGGAAGGGTGTCTCTGCTCCTGTGTAAGCATCCAAATCTACTGTGAGTGCGCAAAGAACCATGACTAACTCTTACTAAGTCTGTTTGTGCGTTTTTAGGAAAAGCTTAAAGATACTTTACTCTCTTCTTCATCTCACTCCCTCTTGCTGTCATAACCTCCTTTTTCCCCAAAAATTATGTGTCGCTCTCGGGACTCTTTAGGTTCGAATCAAAATTTATATATCACTCTCCAAATGCACCCACATTTTCCACTCAGCATCACACGGTGCTAATTGTGAGCGTTTGCAAGCTTGATCAAAGTGTGCAGGGAGGAGATGAAGAGGAGACGTGTCCCGCTGGGTTCTCCAGACAGACACAACATGTCAAACCCTCCATTTAGCAGCCAGATTAACGCTTATCCCAGCCCTCCCCCTGCTCCCTCGCTCCTCCCGTCTCTCCCTCAAAACCACATTTGATAAACATCTCATTTCCACACTCAATATTGCCATAATCAAAAGTCCACCCATTACATGAAGCCTGTTCATCATCCTGCTTCACTCATCCCTCGGGCCAGCAATGAGCAACCTTTTCCATCCGCTCTCCCCCCTCGCTCTCCCCCAGAGAAGTGAATGTCCCAGTGGAAGTGCATTTGTCTCCTGGCATTAATCTAGTGGAGATATAAAGGATTGTTGTATGAGGCCGTGGTGTCCTGTGGGCTGTATTGTCTCTGCATCTTCCTCTGTGACAGAGTGCAGAATAACGCAGAGAGATGTGACTTTAGTTTGCTCGCTCCCTCACACACTCCTCTGCTTACTAAGAGCTATAGGCAAATGATTCTTCCATTGCTAAGGAACAGATGAGGGGATTATCACGGGGAGGTTAAAATTAATATTTACATTCATCTGCAATAATCTTAAATCACACTGCATGCAGAGGTGTTTACATTCTCATCTTTCTTTCGGCTGAATCTCTTAGTGTCTCCAAAGGGATGAAAGCCTGTGTGGGAAGACTTCAGAGGAGGACTGGGGTGGGAGAAGCACCGTGGATCATGTGGACTGCTGTATCTGTAATGTGGCACCACCTCACTATTGTCTGCTAGGGCTGCCCCCTGATCTCCACAGAACCAGTGGGCTCTTCAGCTCTCTGGTTTAAAACATACAAAGACTCATTGTGCGAGTGAGTGTGTCAGTGTGAGACTGAGTGTGAGACAGAGCAGCCTGTAGACATCGTGTAGTTACAAAGCATATGAACTATACAGTTATTGAGTGTGACATTTTACATTTCTATTTTTATCATTATTATTCATTATTTTATGAGTTAAGTTTTTAAGATTTTCTTTTCTTTTTTTTTTGAAGCTATACTAAAAGTTACCTTACCTCTTACTCTAAAGCCCTTACCTTAATATTGTATCCAATTAGAATAATCATAAATATATAATGCATTGTTATTGTACCATATAGTTTGCTTATATATTTTTTTATTCGTAGCATTTTCTAGCCTTTTTGCTGACTTTGCATATTTTTGTCTGACTAAGTGTAACACTTTACATCAGCAATAAACAGTATTAACATGTAGATTATTCCAGTGCAACTGAATTTTAGTTGTTATTTTTTTAAGTTGTTGGACCACAATGAATATTTGGGGCCGCAACTAACAACTATTTTCATTCTTTAAACTTTTTTCAGTTAATCAGGTAATTATTTAGTTTGTAAATTGGTGGGAAAATAGTAAGAATTGTTCCCAGACTGTCAAGTTCACATAAACCAAGACCAGGGGTGCCGCCAGGAATTTTGGGCCCCATGAAAAAAAATCACATTGGGCCCCCCTGCGCAGCTGTTGTCACCACATCTCTAGGACCTAACTGACCCATTAAAAGCTTTACATAACCCTAACTTTGAAGGTTTGCAACTGTCTTGCTTCTTGTAGTTCAATACTACCAAGACCAAGTCATGACTGAGACCAGAAGAGTATCAAAACCAAGTCAAAACTGAGACAAGACTTGTTCAAGTCCCACCCTGCATGAATGTGGAGCATGCACACCGTAGGCTCTCCTCAAATTGATCTGAAAGATCCACATTTCCATAAAAACAGATGAAGATTCCTATTTATTCACCATTTTTATGGCCATACTGCATGTATGTGTGTATGTATTAGGTGTACCACGAGAAATGTCTTGATAAAGTAATCAAAAGGCAATGCAGAGGTGAATTTTATGTGTGGGAATTTTCCTTTTGGTTCTGTGAGCAGACAAATACGAACACCAAGGAGCTAAAATCAACTTAATCATTTGTATTTAACACTTCTTTTTTGCCCAGGTAGTTTAGTGATATGACCAGACCTGAAATAAAATCCGGAGAGCTGAGACAAGACCAAATAAAAATACGTCTGAGTCTGAGATGCAACGGAGACTTTCAAAAAGTGGTCTTGGGACCCATCTTAAGACCAAGACTGATCTCAGTTACTACAGCACTGTTCCCAGAGTCCAAGGTGACATCTTCATATTGCTCATTTTGTCCGACCGACTAAAAAACTCATATTCATACTCATACTCAAAACGCATATTTAATGTGCAGTGATATAAAACAGAACAAATCAGAAAATCCTCATATTTGAGAAGCTGGAACCAGTGAGTGTTTGCCACTTTTGGTTGATAAATAACTTTTAATTATGATAAAATAACTTGTTAATACATTTTCTGTAAGCTGACAAATTGATTGCTCTGCTCATAGCTTTTGACACAACTTATGTGTATTGAATTTGACCCTGGTTCTAGACTGGGTTGTTGTTACAGTTGCATATGTTTTTGTAAGATGTCATAAGAGAATTGAATTAATTAGAGAACTCCTGAGTCACTGAATCACAGAGGGTGTTTCAGTCCTGGTGAATAAATCTGTGGACTCAAAAAGAGTTTATTAAGAGAAGCTGGCTGTGTTTGGGTGACGATGTGGAGGAGCTGCAGGAGCATAAAGAAGAAGATTACTCCTTGCTCCTCCTCCCTGTGTGACGGCACAGTTCGACTCTGACTAATGGGGAAACTCTTTATGTATATGATTCACATTAATAACAGCACAGAGTGGACACTGTGGACATTAATAACAGTGTACAGTTGCAGGGAGCATATAGCGCGGTACATATACCAGCCACATCAATAACAACTCATAATCTCCAACTGCAACATGAATCATCGTGCCATGTGTACGCTGGAAGTCATGCATGCAAACACTGTGTTCATGCATACACCTAAAAATAGAAAATCACAGTCATTAGCCATGAAAAGCTAAAATTATCAAGGAACCATCAGCTTTGTGGGAAAAAAATAGTGTGTGTACCTTGTATTGTTTTTGTTATTTCGTGTGAGTGTTGACTACCTGCTCCTCCACATGCTGGGTGATGCACGGTGGGGATAGCTAATGAAGCCAATAATGTAGCAGTGTGTGTCTAATGAGAGAAGATGAGCTCAGGTTCCATACGATTCACACTTCATTTTAGTGTGTTTGTGTGCGAACATGATTACATTCATGAACCTTGACTGTTGAATCCACAATGAACTACTTTTTCTTCACAGAAAACCTGCAGCGTCCAATTTCACATATTTTTTGTATTCATAAAGCCGTTGAAAATCATTAACTCGCAGACTGCGCTGACATGTGAACGACCCACATCTCTTCATCATGTTATCCGTTCACGCTAGAGATACCGTATTTTAAACTACACATGCAGCTTTGCTGGTTTTTAAAGTATAATAGCTGTACACCTCGTGTTACACAGAGACAGAGAGCAGATGAGACTGCTCAGACGCTGCCTGTGATGTCCACCTGCTGTGAGAGACAATAACCAGATGTGAAGAGGAGAGTTTGACACATGCAAGTCTGCTCATTGTGGCCAATTACCAGGTTGAAGCATCCTTCTGGCAGGCACGGAGCCAGAGAGAGAGTGTCACAGCCCGGTTTTCTAATCAAGAGCATCCAGTCATTTGAATCTGAATCTTACACTGCTCCGGTGTTTTACTCTGCATAATGTTTCCATTTTGAGGCTTTAAGGGCGTGATTGACTGTGGTGACTTGGACATTTCTGCCACTGCCGAGTTAAAAGCAGAGAGGTAGACTGGAGCAAAAACAGCAGAGCAACCTCAGCCCTTTATACTGTCCATACATTAGGGCTGCAGCTGACGACTGCTGATTATTTTCTTGATTAATCAATAAAATGTCAGAAAATGGTTAAAAATATCCATCCCAGTTTCTTAAAGTCCAATGAGACCTCTTGTTTTGTCAATCGAAAACCCAAAGATATTCAGTTTAATATGATATAAACCAGATAAGAGCAGGAAATCTCCATATTTGAGTTTCTGAAAACAGCGTTTTCTGCCATTTTTGCATGAAACTTATTTTAAAGGTCCAGTGTGTAGGATTTAGTGACATGTTGCGGTGCGGTTGCAAAACTGAAACTCCTCCCGTATGCCAAGCGTGTAGGGGAATTACGATGGCTGACACAAAAATGCAAAAAAAACAACAGCCCTATCAAGTGCCAGTGTTACATTTGTCCACTTTGGGCTACTGTAGAACAGACTCAATGGAAGAGGTCCAGCTCTGTGTCATTCTAAGGTAATGTATATGAATATTACACACCATTTCTGACAAGAAGCCCCAAAATCCTCCACGCTGGACCTTTTAACATTTAATTGATTAGCAGAAAGTTGGTGATTATTTTTCTGTTTATCAACTAATTAAATAGTCGACTAATTGTTACAGCTCTAATACACACTGGTAAGAGCATACACTTCCACAATCTCTGCTCATGGACAGACTGCAAGGTAATGATCAAACTCACTTGTTGAGGGCCCGTTTCTCCTCCATTAACCATGCAGACGTTTTTCAAGTCCACACATAAACAGACAGTTCAAACTTGGAGCTTCTACCTGCTTCCTGAGCGAGTAAATGAATCGAAAAGGTTGTAAAAGTCTGATTAATGCGGGATTGGAGAACAGGACGGTGAGATAGTGGGAGAGAGAGGCAGAGCGACTAAGCCTGTTCTCTCAAACGTAGCACTTTGCAAATATGGCACTTTGTTTCCGTGATGTGGAAGCTTATTATCTTAATATGCATTCTTTTATTCCCCCTATAAAACACTGGCAGTGGAAAGCGTGGTACCGTTCTTCATGCTCCTCCTTGTAATAGCTTCTCACACAGCTCCTCATTCTATTACAAAAGATACAACAGTTAGTTAAGACCCCACGAAACATTTCATTTTCTGTCCTGCTAATTAAATGTGTCTCAGATGAGCCCACTGAGCCCACTCGTCTGGTTGTCCCCCATTTGGGGTGCCACCAGAGTTTAATATATGGCATTAAACAGGGATTGAGAGTGAATATGAAGCCTACCTCCCATTGGGAATGTAATGAATGATTATAAGGCATAATCTTGGTCATGCAGAAATCCTTTAGTTTAGTTTCCGTCGTTTTATTTAAGTTACTGTCTGTTAAATATGGTAATGTCTTTGGCTATTTTTGGCACGCTTGAGATTTTGAATAGTGTGAGTGGGGTTATAAACTGCACATCTTGCAGTTGCATAAAGTGAGCTTTAATGAGTTTTTTTTCCTTCAATGCTCTCGATCCTCTGTTTCCTTTCTCTGTTAAAACACTGTGATAATATTTTATCCAGCTTTAAGATCATATTGTAGAGTTTAAGCTGCCATATTTGTCTTCAGTGAATTACATGCTATTTATTTCACAGACCTCACAAGTAGCGCCTGCTTCCTCACCTGTGAGCAAAACATTTCTACCACAAAGGCGGGTAGAAAGCAAACAACAAATTATGCACATCCTCAGCAAGCACGTATCTTCAGGGAACCCCAGAGGCAAACAAAAGGTTAGCATGCTGAAAATAAAAGTGACGTCTATTGCAACGCGGTGCATAAGTCACGCTGTAATGAGGATGTTTTTAATAGATGTAACAATTAGTAAAGTCACTGTGTCAGTAAATCACGGGGAACTCCAGGAGCACTGGTTATCCTTTACCCAGGATGCATCAGTGTTCTCCTGGGGTGAACTCTAAAAGGTCAGACGGTGTCTCATTAACACGTACTGTAGCTGGGCTCCACATGTAGAGGCCGGACTATTAACACAAAGCTGGTGTGTGCACGTTAAGGCCGAGGCATCAGCAGGGTTTCAGAAGAGTCAAAGGGTTGGATGTTTTCATTCACAAATCACTTGACTGCATCGCTGTGGGGTCACAAACTGATATAAATATTAGTTTTACAAGTATTTAGTCCTGTTGAAGACTGGTTTAGGTGTGTTATTCTTACAGAGGGTGAACAAGGCCTCAATTTTTAGTTAAAAGAAGCAATTTAAGACACAAATAAGGGCTGATCTGGTTGGTGTCTGACTTTTAATTAAACATAGGTGTAGATTGGGGTGGACGCAGGGGACATGCTCCCCTCAATATATTGAACATGTGCATTTGTTCCCCTTAATAAAAACCTAAAGGAAGCAGAGGACTTTTATTTTGACAAAATTAAAGACATTTCCACCATAAAATGATGCAGAAAAGACACAAACTAGTGCGCAACTGCCTCATGTTTTCCCTCCTCTCCACCAAATGTGGGAACAAAACCTATAGCCATGTATTTAAATATATGTAGATGTGTTTTAATCATATAAAACTAAATGCTCTTAACTTCCCCCCTGTACTAACACTGTATAAGTGGTCCACCTCCTGCTGTATAAGCTTATTTTATGATATATGCCTGAGTGCAACCCCTGTAGAGAGCAGGAAGAAAAAAAAAATCATCCCTGATAAAATAAAGACAGCAGTAAACTTTGTGGCAGTGAGCTGCCTACGTGAAACTCCAAAGGGAGACAGAATGGGGTGCATACAGGACTATTAGCCCTCAGTAACACAGCTGATGCATTGGCTCTGGACTCTGCTTGTTAACCCTTGAGACTCCCCAGCCGATAAATCCTGGTTTAAGAGATCTGGCAAACTCAAGAGCTCACACAGCAGCTAGTGTCCGCCGCTGCTGCTTTCAAATATGGACCTGTGTGGACACGTGAACAACTTAAAGTGCTGTCTGTGTCTGTTAGTGACATGTGTGTCCAACTGTTTTACATATACAATAAAGGAGTTGTGATTTTGGCAGTCATTTTGCAAGTGTTACATGACATGCAGCAGGGTCATTTTTATCACCTCACTCAGTTGTGACATAGCCTCATTTTCCTGTCACTGAACATGATGTGATGATAGTGGTTAAACGACATACAAATGACTCTACACAAAGCAATATATATGAATCATATGCACGACTATTACTTTGACACTTTTTGTCCTGCTGTGCTTCTTACTACCAGTCTGAATTTCCACTACAACAGCAACAACATATAGTAGCATCAGATGGGACACCTCATCTGTTTAATATTTATTCAAAGGCATCAGAGGGGCCTCTGTTGTGTGTTCTAATGAATAAAACACGATGTTTATCCTTTCCTGTTTAACGTTAAGTCCCCATGAACAGTCACAGGGACCAAGAGAATATTTACTTGCGTCGGGGACACCGGGGAGTTGGATTATCTGCTGGCGGCTTTGTAGTTTTCTGAAGCTTCCCCGTGTGACATGTTCCAGGGAGAGTTCTCTTATTTACTCTCCAGTCCTCTGTGTATAGCCCTCCTTATTGTTTGTTCTTATGTGCCACCACTCCTGAGGAATGTGCTCCAGGAGAGAGACACACGGAGAGAAAGAGAGGGGAACACTGATGCTGTGATCATTACATGGGATTGAGACTGTAGAGTCCAGGAGGACACAGATGGAGGTGTTGTCACAACGGAGTATTCAATTAGAAAAATGATTTTGTGTTGACAAGCATTAAATGTGAATGCATTAACATGGGAGACACTTGTAGGAAAATGCGTTTATGGTTTTCTCCTTAAAGAAAACTGACTTCTGTATGGTTAAAGCTCTGTTTTTATATGTAAAAATATGTTTTTATGTTTCAATTTTGTTTTAAAATGCTCTTTTTGTCTTGTTAAATCATCATCATTTTCAGCAGTAAGAGTAGCAGAAAGCAGACAAGCCTCTACAAGAGCAAAGTGACTTAAAAAATTCTTATTTTTTTTACATTTAAAGCACAAAACCATGTGCACACAGCCACTGTATGGGACACACAGTCCCTTACAAAGCCACATGAAGTATCCTTTTATACCGAAAGGTGGCGACGTTGGGTTTCCAAACAATGTCGTTCAACCACAGCCATGCCATGCTCCTTTCAAGCACTTTCACGTTCCTCGCACAGCGATCCGCTTTGTCTGTAGTAATCTATTTCTGCAACTATATGTAGAATAAAACTATTTATCTATCGCTCATTGAGAATCGTTCAGTGTATTATGGTGCATTTAATTCCAATGTGTGTGTGTAGAGTGACTAAAACAGTTGTCTCAGACGAGTTTTGAGATCCTTAATTATAAATCTGCTTATATAATTTATGAAAAACACCTGTGCAAAGTCTCGCTATATCAACATACTAAATGAGAGCTGGGTTAATGAAGAGACTGATCAGCAGACAGCTCTGAAACAAACAATATTGTTGATGAATATGACTGTAAAATGTGGATATTTTATGTGATTATTATGATGATGTAAAAACATTAAATATGTGTCGAAATTATAACGATCTGCTAATTAAGGAAAGACACATGCATGTTTACCAGCTGATATCTTCTGTTATTCCACGGGATGTTTTTTTTTTTTATTTCACTCGCGTTTGTTGCTTTCTATGCAACGTGTTAAAATAATGTAAATAATGTCTCATGTGTCAATCTGCAGATGGGCTCGGACACTTCAGAAAACTTTGGTTTCTATACTATTATGCTAATTACCTCCCAAGGCTGGGCTCCTCATTGGCTGAGTCTCAGTCAATTTCATATTTCCAGTCCTGACGTCAGGGCGCCTATAAAACTAAGCAATGCTTTTTAACTCGTCGGCTGACTGATGCCTTAGAAAAAAAAATCTATCAATCCTAGGGTGGAGTTTTTTTTTTTCCTCCACAAAGCAACTATTTGCCCGGGACACGTGCGTGAACCTCCTCAATTTGGCGCACTAATCCTAAAAGGAGCCATGAAGTGTTAAATGGTAGAAACAGAGACAGCGGCGCTCAGACACCCGCACGCTGGGAGAGAGGGAGGAAACAGCGCTGCTCCAATGCGTCTGTGCAACACAGGCTGAAGAGAAAAAAAAACTTATCGACTCACAAAACCAAAAACCTGCGCTGCGCAATTAGTGCGTGAAAATCCACCTTTTCTCCGGTTTTGAAGAAAATAAATAAAGAAATCAAGCTGGCTCAGTGCGTGTCTCAGCAGCCCACTTTGACAGGTGCTCCTCACCCCCTTTGGAGGACTGTCAACAGCAAGAGGATGGCATCAGAGCTGGCAATGAGCAACTCCGACCTGCCCACCAGTCCCCTGGCCATGGAATATGTTAATGACTTCGATCTGATGAAGTTTGAAGTGAAAAAGGAGCCGGTGGAGCCCGATCGCAGCATCAGCCAGTGCAGCCGCCTGGTCGCCGGGGGATCCCTATCTTCCACCCCGATGAGCACGCCTTGCAGCTCGGTTCCCCCCTCGCCAAGCTTCTCGGCGCCCAGTCCGGGATCAGGGAGCGAACAGAAGGCACACTTGGAGGATTTCTACTGGATGACCGGGTACCAACAGCAGTTGAACCCCGAGGCTCTGGGCTTTAGCCCGGAGGACGCCGTAGAGGCGCTGATCAGCAGCAGTCACCAGCTCCAGACCTTCGATGGCTATGCCAGGGGGCAGCAGTTCGGCGGCGCAGCCGGGGCAGGAGGCGCCATGGCCGGGGAGGAGATGGGATCAGCGGCCGCCGTGGTGTCCGCGGTTATCGCCGCAGCCGCAGCTCAGAACGGGACTCCCCACCACCACCACCACCATCACCACCATCACCACGCAGGGGCACACCATCCCTCCTCCGGGTCTCAGTCCGGCGGCGGCGTGGGGGGGAACCACCAGCACCTGCGCTTGGAAGACCGGTTCTCGGACGAGCAGCTGGTGACCATGTCTGTGCGGGAATTGAACCGGCAGCTCCGGGGGGTCAGCAAGGAAGAGGTGATCCGTCTGAAACAGAAGAGGAGAACGCTAAAGAACAGAGGCTATGCCCAGTCCTGCCGGTACAAGCGGGTTCAGCAGCGGCACGTCTTGGAGGGAGAGAAGACGCAACTCATTCAGCAGGTGGACCACCTCAAGCAGGAGATCTCCCGGCTGGCCAGGGAGAGGGACGCCTACAAGGAGAAATACGAGAAGCTCATCAGCACCGGCTTCAGAGAAAACGGAGGATCCAGCAGCGACAACAACCCGTCGTCCCCGGAGTTTTTCATGTGAGTCTCGGCGCTGAAAAGTTTTAATACCCGACCCTCACAACAGACAAAAAAAACTTTAAATACGCACGCAGCTAAAAAATAGTTTGTGCGTGCTTGTTGAAATTGTTTTGTAAAAGCTGCGTTAGTTAAGGACAAAAGAGTTTCACACTTTTTCTGTATTTCAAAAGTATTTTGTTTCAGGGTGAGGATCTTTGTTTGATTTATGTTTAATTACAGGAAAAAGGCCTGTTTAAATGGCTGAATAAGAATTCGGTTTCCACAAATATTTTAAAGGATTTCTGTCCAATTCGCGATGTTTGTCTTCAAACACACTGCATTCAATGTGTCAACACTTTGCTGAGCACAGGTCCGCCCTTACAGCCTCATCCTGCGCCTCGTCCATCCTGCTCCCCTCACCCCAAAATTAGTTTTATGGAATTCAACAATCCTCAGACACAGCAGCTTTATTTTGATGTGAATTTATTTTAGATTTCTTTGTTTGAAGTCAGTTTATATTTTTGGATATGAAGGATCTCATTTTCATATCATCCATCCTATGTCTTCAAAAACATCCAAACTCAGTCACAGCAGAAGTTTCGACATTTGATGTCAGACTGTAACAGTTATGTGAAACCATGCATGCTGGTCATGTACGGAGTGTGTTTTTACTTTTTATTTTCTTTTTCCTTGTTTTTGTGAACTTGTGTATAATGATTGTATGATACCATGACTGCATTGTTCAGCATCATCATCTTTTGGGATTTATTTGTGGGACAAAAAAAAAGTGTAAACAGGTGCATTCATCCGTCACTTTGCTTTCATAAAAGTTCCCCGCGAACATGGACCCTTCAACATTTTATAGGCTGCTTTTGGAGCCCTGTGAGGAGCCTGACATTGTGGAATAAAGCAACTTTGTACTCGATATTGATTTATACAGACAGACGACAGACTATCAAGGTTTAGTTTGTTTAGCAGGAACAATTATATATATTTTTCCTGACAAATGCAAAGACTAAATAGATTATTGCGATCAACAAGTGGGGCTGAAGATAAAATGCTTAACACACAACACAAGCAGATTATGATGCATGTCCTAAAATAAATGAGAAGCAGGCCACTTTGTCACGCAAAATTGTTGCAACAAATGATCTATTCTTTCTGCAGTTCCTTGTTAATGTGTCTTCTTTTCATTTAAGGAACTTAATTAAGCCTATTCGGTCAAATAAAAACAACTGTGAACTGTTTGGGAATTGAAATTATGTTCTCCCGGTGCTGTAGAATAATTACGCATCATGCAGCCAAACGTCTTTTTGTGATGATTTCTAAACAGTAAAATGTATTGTCTGGACAGTACAGTGAACTGGCAGACATCGTGTTCACTCTTAAAAAATGGAATTTAATAAATATACCATTCATCAATAAACCTTCATGAATGGAAACAAATAAATTCTCCTGAAAATGTTTATTTTTTTTTGTTCTCTTTAGTTTTGCATGTTGTTTGTCACTGTGTCTCTGTGGCGACACCACACACTCTCAGCCTTGTAATCTCCTCTCGATCTAAACTGTAAAATAAAACAGAAAAAGTCAATTGCAAATGTCATTGAGATAACGCAAACATCTGTTCACACACATCTGGTTTTGTTTGGAGCGCGGTGCAGATGTTGCGCACAAGGCGCGTAATTATAACACCTCCAAGATCAAATCCAGCTCTAATATATGCACTTAAGTAAATTCAGTGTGCGGGTTTCACTTTCTTTTTCCGCCTGTTAAATACACACTGAAATATTTCAAGTTTTTTTTTTCTTCTTTTGCTCAAGAAATAAAAGAGACGCTCTGCACCTGTTGCGTAATTAAAGACAGAAAAGCTCTTTAATTTCTCTTAAAAAACGCGATGAAAATCACACCACAGTGCTCAATATTTCTAATATAATTTCATTTTTGCCTCGAGGCCTAATAAATGTGCTGCAGGTGTCCTAGAAAAAGCTGAGTTAATGATTGATGTTAGAGTAAACTTGCACTTTTTACTCGGCTGCTGTTCACTTGTTGAATATTGTCTGTGGACAGTTTCATTTCAAATCGACCGGAGACAAAGGTCTAGATGACAAAAACGACCAAATACACGATTATGCAAAAATATATATAATTTTTAAAATGTGATTTTTGGCTTCCCGCAAAAAATTCCGTCTGAAAATGAACTTAACGCAAACACTTTATAATAAAACCGCGGTGGTTTGATTAAAACTGTCGAATTTCTACTTATATTAAATTATGCTTACAGTAATATTTATCCTGGAAAATGTTTTGCTGTTGTTTTGACACGCAATACTTAGGCACCCCACCACTTTGGTCCAATGTAAAGATCCTTTATTTGACTCAGACATAAAAATGCTGATAAGAGTAAAAAGAGGCACTCGGAGTAATTTGGTTTTAGCGACTGACAGCTCCAGTAGCTTAAAACCTGAATCTGGCCTGCAGAGTGTTTCTCCTCCTGAAAGCAGACTGATGAACTCAGTGCGTCCTAAAGAGCAGCATGGCTGAGATAAAGGCTGCATGGGGTTAGGCTGCCATACAAGGTCACTGCCACCACAATGCATGCTGTTGGAAATCTGTGTATGTGTGTGTGTGTGTGTGCGTGTGTGTGTGTGGAGGAAGGAGGAGGAGTAGGGGGGATATTATCTTTTCCCACTGCAGGACCTTTACCAGTCGTGCTTGCATGTGCTGTGTGTATGGACATAAGGAGGTGTTTTTTCTTTCTTTCAAATGTGTGTGTAGCTTGTGAAAACTTTAAAATACACCACACTGATGACATGTCTGAACACAGAGTTGAAGACAAAGACACCTGTACCTGTACACACACACACACAAACACACACACAGAGTCACCTGGCCGTTACTAGCCCCCATGAAAGCCCAGAGTGAGGGACAAGATGGGAGAGCACGATCCCCTCATGCCTGGAGGAATGATTTTCTCTGTGATTAAAAGTGAGTGAGAGACAGAGATAGAGCAAGAGGGACAGAGAGAGCCGTACACAGGGAAAGAGGGAGAGGGAGATGCTGGCTGCCTTCCTGCTCCTTTCAGATGATAAACGATCAGAGATGCGTCCTAGCTGAGAGGAGAGGGCCTTTTAGTGAGCATGTGTCCACTAATTTATGGCCTTCCTATCTGATTAGGTCAATATAGTGTGCTATTTAATTACATTTGTGTTATAACCTAGAACTGGAGATGCTATACTTCTTTCACGGCCCCTCTTTCTCCTGTGAGGCAGATAGGGTTAGCTGAGTTTTCTGTGGAGTCTCAGGGTTTCGCTCAGGACAGCCTCACCTGGAATGTCAAGTGAGCAGACAGGAGAGGAAGTCTGCTTTGTGTAAGGGTTCACAGGTTTCCAGTGTCTGAGCTCCGTTATTTAATATGTAAGAATGATAAAGTGGAAACGTGGTCATCAGTGCAGGGGTGGAAATTGCGTGGGACACTTTCTGCTCGTGTGTGTGTGTGTGTTTTGACTTCTAGACACACCGAGGGGCAAGAGGATTCTGTAGCACTGGTTCACTTCCTGTGTTGAAGGAGGACAGAGGGCACAGGAAACAATATCTCAGCGCTTCCTCCTCACTTCTCAGCACTCGACCAGATTCACTTCTTCTTCCTCCGCCTTGTGCTTCCTCACTTTCATTCGCACACCATGAGAAACTGTGTACACGCAGCACACAGACACGCCACATTATTAATCTTATCAGTGTGAACTGTAATTCTATTCTCCGGCCCGCCATATTGACTTCTGCACTGTGATCATTTGCAGTCTGTCCAATGATTAGGTTATTAAAGATAATGTAGTTGTCTGCTGTCACAATATTGGACTCTCTCTTTCAGGTCAACTATGGGAAATCACTTTGAAATTTATCAGTATTGACATTTGAATCATCCTCATGTACTTCGCTTTAATGCCTCAGAATTAATAGGACAAAGGATGTGTGCACTTTTTAGTGTCTATTTGTGTGAGTGCTCAATAACCAGCCGGCATTGTCTTTTATTTGACCTTGTGGAGGAAGGGTGTATGTGTGGTTTAAGTGAGTGCATTAAATCTATGGGAATGAGTCATTTTAACGTGACATTGTCAGGCTTTTTAGCCAATCAAAAGGAAATTTAAATAAAAGTAAAATGTCTCAACTTAAAGTCAAAAGGCCAAAAGTGCAAAATAAAAATCAGGCTGCAGTAATTTTTTCTTTATAAGAACACACAAATTTATTAAAGAGATGCTCCGATAGTCCCTCTATTTTGACGTATAACCATTATAATTGAAAGTATTAGCTTTATATAATCATTTGGGCAGTAAATAAACAGTTTATATCTTAAAACGCTACTTGAAAAAGCATTATTATGTCAAGTTGTCAGTAAAATAATATATACACTCCAGGCTACCAACCACCGCTGAATAAAAAACAATTTCTTTTGTATTACTCTAAATTATTCTGCAACAATTGGAGCCACATGTCACTTTGTAACACAACAGTTTTTGTGTACGTCCATTTTTTTTCCTTCCCTGTGAGCGCTCCCTTCCCCATGACAGCCACCCCCCACCCCCCCTTCCCAAAGGGTTAAAAACATATTCGCATTCAAAAGAGGAAACAATCTCAATCTCTCCCACTCAATCCGCATCTGCATCACTCCACCCGATAAACATTTACATTTAAATTGATTTAAATCAGCTGCATTTATGTTCCTCTGTGGTCCGTCCATCAACTAGACCTGCAACGCCACAGCTTCTCTCCCTCTCTGTCTTGCAGTGTCCTGAGTTATGTGTCATTTATTTGAAACCCTAATAATTTAACTTGTCCCCTCCTGTCGCGGTTTGTGCATGTGGTAAGAATGCAGCAGCTGTAAAGAAGGCTTGTGCCGCTGCCTCTGTGTGTATCTTATTGGCTTAACACAGTGATTTTTCCCAGCAAATAGAAGCATGGGCAGAGAGGAAGTAATGTGATTGTCTGAATCCAATCCCATAGTCTTGTGTTGAATCGAGATTACTGTAAATGCTCGGCTGTGAGAGAATGTGCATGCGGGCACATGCAGTGTGGCTCGTGTTTTGTGTATGTTGCAGTGGAATTCAAACACTAGATTTGCATTTGCTCGTATAAGGAGCTCTCCTCAGAATGCATCACTAAAGGGCAATAGATGAAAGCTAATTATGATTTAATTATATGTGATCACAATATTCTGACTCACAGATAAACATAGCTCAGGCTGTGTTGACGTTTTCAACAGTGAGTTGAGTTGCAGGGCACAGAGTCAGTGGAGTGGTGTGTTTTGGACCGCAGCGGACGTGGTGAAGGGGGGTGTTTGAAAACTGAGTGCATTATGCGACTGTGTGTGTGTGAATGTTTGTCTATGTGTGCGCGTTTAAGTCTGCGCGTGCATGAGTTTGTGTTATGCAGGGTGGAGCTGGAGCCGAGCCCGACCCCTGTGTGTTTTACCTGCATCTCAATGAAGCGAGAGAGGTGATTTACCCTTCTACTGCAGTCAGCCTCTCTCTCTCAGCCAGTCAAACAGACATTGATCTCTTTGCCAGGCAAGGTGACCCACAGTGTTGTTCAGCTCTTCCAAAGTCTCTCCTCTCCCTTTCATTTGTACCTGGGAAAGGCCTTGACCCCACACACTTCTGCCATGTAGCAGCCCTCTGCACGTGGACCTCACTTCCCCTGTATCAAGCCTAGTATGTTTGTGTGTTTGTGTGTGTGTGTGTGTGTGTGTGTGTCTGCTTGTTTGAGTTAGCAAGAGTGCACACAGACTAGACATGTATGTGCAAGTATGCGTGCACAGTGTGTGTATATGTGGAAGTGTGTACATGCCTGTGTGTGTGTGTGGATGTTCCTCTGTGTCTGGCTCTGTGTTTATCAGGCTCTTTGTTTGTCTTCACCTATATGTGCATATAATTATGTGCAGACTGAATTCTACTGGGCTGAAACTGTGAATCGTCACAGCCACACCTGAGAGTCTGCTCTGCCCATGTTGATGTTTTGGAGCATTTTTCAGGTGACGGCAGGCTTGTCTCTGCTGTAGGTCTGTCACTGGGAGCTCCTATGGAGCTGAATGGGTCAGAGTCCATTTGCCCCCAGTGTGAATCGGATTACAGGGAAATGAATGGCTCGCATTGTTGCTTAAAGATGGATTGGGGGGCATTAATATACTTTGTCGCTCCTTCGCCTCATTTCGCTTTACTGAAACCCAGCGAAAAAAGTTTTTCAGGATGATTCGTCACTCGGTTTTTAAAGCAGGTTTTCTTTATCCACGGTCGTCCCTGACGTGTTCATATACAGTAACATTCACGTGTGTGCATAAGTTATGTTGACACAGAGATGTGTGAATAACCCTCTGTCAGATGTGCAATGATCCTCATGAACTGACTGACCTGAAAATGTAATGCCAGCCATTTATGAACTGATAAATTTAATCTGCATTTTTGTTTAATTATTCTAAATAATGCATTCAAAATTAGATTTTTTTAAAAATGAAAGCTGGGGCAGTTTTAATATCAAACATAATCATCAACATAATGTTACAACCTTAAAATTTATTTCAGTTATACTTTGCTTGTGAAGTACTGTGCACTGTGTGTGTGTGTGTGTGTGTGTGTGTATGTGTGTGTATGTGTGTATGTGTGTGAGCGTGCATGTGCATCTGTGCCCAAGTCTTGGAAAATGCTTGTGAGTTTTATCCAAACCATAAAACAAATCTAAACCTTTTATTCAGATCTAATAACCGATGCTGGCTTGAATCTTTGATTTTTATTTGACTAAGCTTTTAAACTAAGTTTTATTTGTGTTGTTTGTTTGTGTTTGCTTTATGTAAATGTTTATATATGATTCTTAATTGTTTTAAACTTTTACTACAAATAGTTTGCCTCAACTTTAAATATTTGATAATTATACTTTGATAACATTTTATGAATTCAACTTATAGGTCAATTTAAGAAAAAATATAAATGCCAAAGTGTGTTGTTTAGATTAAGTTGTACTGGTTTTCTCAAAGGACTTAAATGACTCTCTGCCTGTCCACAGTAATTTGTGACTTTATCTTTGCTCTCTCCATCATGTCACTTTCCTCTAAATTTATGGTCCGATTTGGAAGCAAACAACCAAACACCTAATATTCAAAGTGTGTTATGTCTGCAGCACAGTTTCCTGTGCTGTGGAATCAGAGTGTTGGTTTTATAATACATTTCTGTTTCCTGTTTTCACAGGACGTCGAGAAAATTCCTCCATCTGTGATAGAGAGCTGTGACTTCTCCGTCCCACCACCCTGGAGTCTGAGGTAACTTCTCCTGCTCTGTTTTTTAGTCTTTGACACTCCTTTGCTTTACAACGCAAATTCATTTAACACATTAAAAACGACATTTAAAACTAATGTCAAATTAAAGTAGAATATAAACTTCATTAACAAGTTTAGTGTTGCAGATATGCAACGATCTAGATTTAATGTCTGCTGCATATTTATCAAAATACAGCATATAATGTTCATACCAAGCTTTCAATAATATTGTGTGTAGTAACTGATCCATTGCAATGAATTCAGGTACTTAATATTAGTCATTTTATTTACATTTTCAAAATTCAGGATTGTACACAAAAAAAGTCAGTGTCGATTTCTTCCACTGTGAATCAGGTTTATACCTGAGACAATTCACTTTATATTTAAAAACAAAAAGTTAGGTCGCATCGAAGCAAAATAACTGAGATGTACTGCAATTTAAATAAACAGCATACTGTACATTTTGAACAGAGTTGCTGCACAATTTTTAATTTTTAAAACCATTGTATATATTTGGTTTCATAGGTGTGAGTGAAGTTGATATATGAAAATTTACATTTTTGGTTTCTTGCTTTCGGCATCCAAACAATTTGAAAACAACTAGTCAAGCAGAAGCCTTAAATCTGTAGCTCTATAACATCTTGATATTTTCAATATTAGTATAAATCTGACACAAGTTTGTGTAATGCCTCAGACAGGAAGAAAGTCCTCTGAGTGAAATCAAAACCACAATCACTTGTTTTATATTGATTTCATTTAATAAGGAAGCACCCATCTGGGACTGCAGACACCTGGGAGGGTTTCATTATTAGATGCATTTTTTTCTCGATTCATATTTAGGCATATGAGGATCAAACGCTTCTTCAACCTTTGTTGTGTGCGATGTTATGCAGTTCTCTGTTTTGGTCTTGATTGACAGGAGGGTGACATGCGCAGGGCTCATGGGATGAGGCCAAAAGTTTTGTCTTGACCCTTTGACCTCCTTCACTCTCTCAGCTCTCTCTGTGGAGACAAACACTGTACAGTATTTTTTGTTTCTGGCTGACACGCAGATGGACGGATGGTGGGATAGCAGAGGATGGCGGATGATGAAGGAGTGAGCGAGGGAAAGCGAGGGCTAGTTTTTACGCTATCATGTTGCCAGTTGGAAAATAGCTGGAGAGGAGGGCTGGAAGGAAGGAAGGAAGGAAGGAAGGAATCGAGGTAAAGTTAGGGAAGAAGTTGAGGGATTGAGGACAGGAAGGCACCTGGATTTGAATGCAGACATGCACGCCAGGGTGTGAGAGCAGGAGGAGGCGAGGGAAGGGAGGAAGGGATGGCAGGAGGGCTCCTGGCCGTGGATGCAGACAGACAGGCAGGGTAACCAGAGGCAGGCGGTGACCTTCTCTGCTGCTGGAGGATCGAAGGCTTTATTTAAAGGCCTGGTCAATGCTGGGTGCTGCTGAGGTATCAGCCTCGCAGCCAGGCGACTCATCACCACTGTAATACAACTCTCTAACCCTAACCCCCCTCCTACACACACACACACACACACACACACACACACAGGACACTCTCTGGACACCTCAGGTTTTACACTGTACAGTCGAGAGGCTGGACAGAGGAAACTACAGCATCAGCATCAGCTAATTTTACGGTGCAGCAGACAGTATACTCCACTTTCCTCATGTGCTCAGCATTGTGAAGCACATGCTTGTTTTGCCTTTGATACACACTCCATCACTGACCGATTATAAATAGACTGCATAATGCACAGTTTTAGATGTGATGTATTGATATACAGCGAGGACGGGGGTGATGAAAGAGTTAAACAATGACAGAATGCAGGCTGCTAAGGTAGGACACCTGCGTCTGTGTGTGTGTGTGTGTGTGTGTGTGTGTGTGTGTGTGTGTGTGTGAGTGGAGCACGTGTTTGTGCGCTCGCATGTGTGTGGCTGCAGCGTTAGGACACCTGCATGCTTCAGCACTTTCTGGCTGTCAGGAGCTCTGAGGTCACAGGCAGGGGAGTGGAGAGGGCACATTAGAGGAAGCTTCAGAGCCCCCACCCACCCACCACGCCTCCTCGATCCTTCCCCCCGCTGCACCTCCTCCCACCGCCCCAACCCCCCACTTTCCCCCTCTTCCTCCCCCGTTATCCCCCGTCATCCCTCCACCTCCTACTCGTCTTCCCCTCATGGTGACGGGGTGAGTCGGCCACTCGCAGGGGGAGGGGGCGCAGGGACGCAAGGTGCCTCTGTGGCTGACAGCAGGCAGGTCAGGTTTTTGTAGTCACGGCAGAGGAGGAAGGACACATGCGCACATGCACGCAGACACATCAAGGTGTGTGAGGGAGGAAGAAAGAGAGCATGTATTTAAGTGCTTGTGTAATTACATGAGTTGTGTATGTACACACCTTAAAAGCTTTTGCTGTTAGATGGTTGTTCATGAGAATAGGCAGAAGATAGATATTAATATAGATAAAGATATCTGTTCAGGCTTGTTAATGTTCATCACATTGGACTACACGGTAATGGGAATCAAACTGGAGCACTTCTCGCAAAATACTCGAGGGAGAAAATCTGACTGATGTGTGTGTAGTCAGGAAAACTGTATTCTCATTGACACTGAAGCAAAATTCCACAATATGATTTCAGATGATAAACAATAAATCTGGATGTATATATTGAATTGTCACTTACAAAACACTGCAGCTGTGTTGGCTTCCTTTGTATTCTGCAGCGACAAGGATTTGCACCCTTCCACAGTTTGACACACTTCGCTATCCATTTACTGCCTGGGATATATATAACTACTAGCTGCTCAGTGTGAGACTCGTTACACTGATAGTGACACAGACGTCATCCCTCAATCCAGAAAATCCAAATGACAGGGCGGGTATGAACAGGATGTATGCTCATTATTAGGCCTGGTCTGAAAAGAGAGAAGCAAGTAGAATTGGGGTTTGGATTAGAAATAACAAAATAAAAGGGGGAAAGATTTTACTTGCTGCACTTGTAAAGGTACACAAAGTGAACGCAGAACAACTGAGTTTAGATTCGGAGTGTTTTTAAAAATGTGTTGTGTGTTTTCACTTTGTTCTAAACCACAGAGTCGATGAAACTGGAGGAGAAAGCTGCACCCTGGAGCCAAACCTTTAAACATCAGCACGCTCCTCTTTTCAACTTGTGTTTATACACAATTTTCTCTGTGATATTTCAGTTGTTTAAGCCAAGATTGTGTTGTTTTATTCAAACATAATTAGTTGTACAGCTGTGTTTGTGTGCATGTGCATGTGTGTGTGTGCGTGTGTGTGTGTGTGTGTGTGAGCCTCAGAGCCACTGTTGTCCTCAGGTTGTGACTGTGTGTTCACAACATGATTGAGAGAGGAACTTGTGATCAGCCGCAGGTTAGTGTGATATAATGTATTCCCCTGAATCACCGCAGCCAGCAGCCCGGGGCCTTCCTCTCGCCCGCAGCCTCCTTCCCCTTACACACTCACAAACACACACACCTTCCTCGCCCCCCCTCGCGTCGCCGTCCCCTCCTCTCTCCTCCCTGCGGTGACTGCCCAATGCTAGCTGCTTAGCGTTGCACCCAGTGTCTAATTGAATTCCAACACTCGGGCGTTAGCTCCTGATGCTACAGAGATGTTAACACGGCACAATACTAACAGTCCTCGGGACGTGTTTCAACACCCGGCTCCTAAAGAGAAAATTAGTGCTAAGCTCACTCTGGCAGCACATGATTTATTCAAAGCTCCAAACTATGTCTTCTGTATCCCCTAAAGGATCGTCTTTTATAGCCATGAGCGAATCAGCACTTCATATACACACATGCAGCACATGCAGAATAGGTATTGTGGCTGCGCCGTTGGTAGACAGAATGTGTGTTTCCTCTCGCTTCTCGTGCTTCTACTCGAGTGTATCCATTGTCCCTTATATAAATGTGTCTGCTGGTCTCTCTGCATCCATATTGCTGGCGATGCCGTCCATCCCCTCTCCCTGACACCCTCACTTTTATACCCTGGCCCTCAAACACTAGCTCTGGGCTTTAATGGCACATATTTCCTGGGCCCGGCTGAAACGGGATGCATCTTCTCCTTGTTAGCTTGATAAATAACCGGGCTGCTGGGAAAGTGCTGAATTTGAGCTTTCAGCCTCTATTTTCTGCTGGATGACATTAATTTTAAGTGCTGAGAAGGAGCTAACTAATACAGACAAATAAATAAGGAGGAGGAAGGGAAGGTGCAGAGGTGCTGGAGTCACTCTGCTGTCCGCCCCCCCCGTACCTGTTTATACACACGCACTCATATATGCAATATGCAAAACTGCAGAAAATACACAATACACACAAGCAGTGCACACACTAAGTTTCTCAATAGATGCTTCTGTTGTTGTCCAAACTGAGAAATCATCTTGCCCCATTGTTAGTGCGACCCCTGCAGAGGTCAAATGTTGAACATGTTGCAGGTAGACAGACAGTCTCTCAGGTCGACGGTGAGATTGGCTCCATGCTTCTCTATCTACTGTCTGCCTCCGTCCCTGCTCCCTGTCTGCCCCTCTCATTCTGTCTCCTGAATTCTGTGTTTCATCAGAAAAGGAGATTAGTGTGGCAGCAAAATGGTGGCGGATCACAGAGCACAACACTATGGATGAATTGTATTTATATGAGCTTATAGAGACAACAAAACACAGATCAGGTTTGAGTCTAAGTGGCTCATTAATGGATTGCAATTTAAATATTGAGAGTAATGGAGGGAAAGTTAATTAGTGTTGTACAGAAAAGGCAAGAAAAAAGTTGTTTTCTGGCTCCAACACTGGTATTAAAGTGTGTTTAAAGTGGATGAATAAAGCGCAGTTGTATTATTTTTGCATTTCTGTTTGGGTGTGTGCAGCGACAGCCTGAGAACAGGTTAATCTCCATCGTGGTTTTTATAACCGCTTCTCTTTGTGTCATCAAAATCTTACTCTAAGCTTCATCAGCTGCACTAAAATTTGTCTTAGAAGAGAATAAAATATATTAAAATACAGGATAAAAGTCAAATTAAATATCTTAAATATTAAATATCTTTTCTTTTTCTTTTAATTTGGATTTTAATTTGACTTTTTTCCTGTTTCACAATTTCAAACCAAGAAAACCAAGCAGACTTTACACTGAGAAAAAGCATTTGTCACATGACAGCAGAAAAAGCACGGCAGTAAATGTGTTTTACAGCCAGACTATAAACAAGGAACACAAGGATGTCGCCAGAACATGCACAGCACTGATGATGTGAATCTACTTTCATCAGTCCCAACATGCAAAATTATACTTAAATGTACAACTATCAGCTCCATGTCACTACACACACACACACACAATTTTAAATGCTTTTATTCAGTCTGAAACATCAAACATGTATTTGCTCCGGTGCATTTACAGTGTTTTTTGTACAACCATGTAAGCTGCACACACACACACACACACCGTACCTCAGTTGTGTATAACACAACACAATGAAGTGGCTTTGGCTTAGACACCTCATACATTATTTTAACAATGTATAGCGCGGTGAATAAAAAGGTCAGTGGTTGAGAACTGGCTCCATGTAACAATAAGATGCATGAACTGAGCACTGCAGGCCCTTCAGTCAGCATCCTGCTGCTGAACGCTGTGAGGAGGAAACACATGTGAGCTACAGTGATAGATTCCACTGTAGGGTGTGTGTGTGTGTGTGTGTGTGTGTGTGTGTGTGTGTGTGTAAGTGTGTAAGTGTGTGTGTGTGTGTCCATTCAGTGTTTATGGGGCGCTGTTGTGAAACACCTTATAACAATAGATTTACTTGGTCTATCATTATTGATTGTACATTTTTCCCTTTTGCCCTTTGCCTCACTTTGATAAATGTCTTTTATTACGACAACATTTCGCTTTTAAAGCACATCGTGAGCTGAGACTTTGTTTTTAAAGCGACGCTTTTATTAGACCAATTCTATTTTTGTCAGCATCCGAACGCACTCCGGCTCTGCAGATGCGATGCAAGCAATGCACGTTTCTGTTTGCAAAGCAGGGTTTAATTTCCAGGGTGTATTTATCACATGCTGTCATGTTGTGGTCACATGACCACATGAACCACTGCCAGCAATTAAGGCTGATAAATCACTCATTTACAGGAAGAGAAGGAGGGACAGAGTCGGGCAAAGAGGAAACCAGAGAGTGATAAGAGAGAGGGAGAGGAATAATGAATAGCCTGTACCCCTTCACAGATATTTTATTCTTTCATTTTTTTTTAAACCACAATATTGAATGTTATTGTGTTTGGGCAGTGTAGTATGAACTGTTGCCAGTGAGGCTCATTGACTCCTACAGGCAGAGACAAAGAGACAGATGGTAGTCGTTTGTGTGGTTTACTGTGATTGTGACCTGACTGCACTGCTTTATTTACTGTTGGAAGTGTGTGTGTGTGTTCATGTGTCCATGTGTGCAGCTGAGTGCACGCCTGCACAAGCAAATGCATTTGTGTCATGACAAAGAAAGAGATGCAGAGACTGAACGTACACAACCGTCACTTCACTCTCTCTCTGTTGGATTCCTGCTGATGGATTTCCTCTTCGTCTAAGCAGGAACGCACACACACACCGATGGCTCTGCGTGCAGCTATTCCACATACCAAACAATGCTGGAATTTAATTAACAGCATCCTTTATTTTTGTCACAATGTAGATGAAAATATTGTTATAATGCAGAGTTTAAATTCCACCAGACTTATGTTTTTTCTTCTTCTTGCCTTTTTGACCTGCTGTCATAGAAATTCAGACACATAACTGTGAGCCTTAGTTGCTGATAAGACACAAGTCTAAGCGAGGTCCTGGGATGTGAGCGGGGTCTAACCTGTGCAGCGTCTGTATAAGTTACATCAGAATGTGTGTTTCAGCAGCGCGGGTCAGCGCTCTGCAGAGTCTCAGCCTGCCCACTCACTTGAATAGGGCTGATTAAAGATTCATGACAAAAAAAAGGAAAAAAGGAACGCTTTTAATGGGCTGGAAGAAGACGAGGAGAGAAGAAGAGGAGAGCAGTGGGAAGGGAGACAAGCTGTAGTTTCAGTCGACAGTCTGAACTCTCATTCACTAAAGACAGCGGTCACTAACTGACTGAAGGTGTCTTCACAATGAGACCATTGAGAGAAGTTGAGTCAGTCAGGTTTTCTGCTGCAGAGGGAATATGACAACAAAAGATCAGGGATCAGCAGTTGCTCTGTTTGAGGGGGTCTTCGCTGCTTATAGTTACTCTATTTTAAATTAATATCTGAGTGTGTGTGTGTGTGTGTGTGTGTGTGTGTGTGTGTGTGTGTATTAATGCTATATTCAACGGAGGCAGGACCCTGCTGTCCACGGTCTTACCACTACTATAATTATGAAAGCCACTGGAGTAGCTATTCTGGGGAGAGAAATAAATTGTGTACACTTTAACTGCACCAGAATACAAAGTCAACACTGTGAGTGTGCGTTTTGTGTGGTATGTGAAGTATTGCCAAAGACTAACTAGCATGGGAAACTCTTTCATTTTGTCAGCGGAGAGGACAGACAGTGTGAGTCTCTACATTCTCTCTGATCTTTGCTGCCTACTTGTTTTCTAGTAATGTAAACTGTATGCTTTGTAACATGTTTTTTATTCTCTATAAAGAATGTTTATGGTGTTTTAGGTTTTAATTCTTGTCATGCATTATGCTAATTATTATATTTCTGCCTTTTTTTATAGTGTTTTTAATCTTCTTACTATATGATCAGTAAGGTCTTCTATTCAAGATTGTAGTTTTATTACTGATTATTTCTATTAATGAAATGTAACAGATGGGAGCAGTAGTGCCTGAGGCCTTGTGCAGTGAATTTCTTTTGATTTACCCCCCATGCAGAAGTTACCACCACCCTCTGAATCTTTTTTTTTTTTCAATACACACGTGACGTAGGAAGGGTGCTATACCGTCCTCATCTCCCTCTTTCTCTCTGTCTCATGTGCTATGGTTAAAGGTTGATACACGTATGGGGGCAGAGAGGGAGGAGACACCAGGGAAGGAGGAGTAAACAGGCGAGCATGCTCACTCTTGTCATGTGTGCACATGCCTGTACAAATCGAGGGGGGAAAGGGGGCCACATCGACTCCATGTACACCCTCTCTCTGTGTCTCTTTCTTCCATTCAAACACACATGTACAACTTTTAAAAAGTGGTGGTGAACGCATCCCGGAAAATGTATTTTTACAACAGGCCTAAGGCGTCAGACTGTAACACGTCATGTTTTTGAAGTAGCATAATTGTCACAAAATGCAACCTGCCTGTTTTCGCTCTGAGTAATAAATCAAAAGAGTTCATCACACACGAGGATGCTTGTATACATTATCGATAATCCATGTTTAATGTCGCACATGGGGTGATTGTGTGAATACGGAATTTGGCCACAAGCTTCGTCGGGTCTGTTGTATAATACTCATACGACACATACATTAAAGAGATCGTGGAGCATCACAGAAGTCACACAGCAGGTGTGAGCAATGGACTATGCAGTAGTCTTTAACTACACGTCTATGTCAGTTCTTCAGTGTGAAAAATGCAAATATGTGTGCTATTTTCTGCATATTTTCTATCAGTTTCAGTTTTAGTTTAGTTTATTTAAGAAGGAGCAGTGCAAATTAATAAATACTCATGGGTATAAAAATGCCAGAATTAGCCAAGAGGCTATTTTTCATCTGTAGTCCCTTGGCCAAGATACACAAGGCTACCTAAAATACAACAAAGCACAGAAAACAGGGCATAAATTGATACTTGTTACATCAAAAATTATCAATTGGAAAATGTTTTTAAATACAATATGTCAAAATTTCAATTAACAGAAAGCATGTTTAAAAATTTCTGTTTCGTTTTGGTGGTGCTGGTGGGTGCATCGCACTGTTCCATACTGTAGATTTTATGTGACTTTATCTTGAGTGAATTAAAGGGCCTGTAAAAAGTGGAACGTTATTAGCGTCAGACCACCTGGGGTGAACATCTGCAGACTCAGTATGCAGGACCAACATACATCACTGTTTCCCTTCTCCCTGTTTACTGTCTAACACACACACACACACACACACACACACACACACACACACACACACGGCTCGGCTGCATCCATCTTTTACATGCCTCTTGTCTTATTGACATATGCACAGTTGTGCCGTCCTGCAAAGAGGGGGGCGACCTGCTTATTAAAGATGCCACAAGGTCACAGGTCAAGTACAGGTTCTGCTCTTCTGGTCAGCCCGGGTCAAAGGTCAGCAGGTCAGCGTCAGAGGCCAGGATGATCACAGCTGATTGGTTCACAGTGCAGCTCACCAGTAATTCAGAATCAAAGTGTAGGATGATTTTTGTTTTAGCTTTGAATGATTCCTCCGCATTATTCTGCTGACTGCACGAAACCTTTTTATTTGTTTATCTTATTTCTTATTCCTACAGTAACTACTCTCCTTTGAATAATTAGATGTTCTTTTCATGTTCTATTAGGACTGCTTTTCCCTCACTATTTTTTCATCTTCAAAGTGAAAGCTAAAATAGGGCGATCATTGCAATTTAATTACTACAAATCCCTTTGTGAATTTGTTCTTGTGTTTGTTTACATGGATAGATTTGCCGCCTTCTGCAGTTTTTTTTTTTTTTGTGTGTGTGTGATTCAGTGAATGTCTTTACTTTCTTGTGTCGTTCTGTATATGCTTTCTTATTTATAGTGAGTGTGTAAGTGTGTGTGTGTGTGTGTGTGTGTGTGTGTGTTGATGAAGTTGCAGTGGGGTTTATTTAAATAGATAAGATGGTGTTTTATTCCCAATCAGAGGAATCTCCTGTCGCATCTCAGTCTCTTCATAATAACCCCCGGCATTGCTCCACATCCCCCTGACACACACACACACACACACACACACACACACACACACAGAATATTGCAGACACTGCAATTTTTCTCTCTCTCAGGGGTAAAAGGCTTTGATAAATGAAAATAAATACTTTTTCTTCATACAAGGAACAGAAGGGGAGAGGGGGAAATGGCAGAGGAGACAGGAGGTCTGTGACAGTTTGATGCTTCAGTACAAGCAAATATATGACAACGAAACACCTTCTATATCTGTGTGTGTGTGTGTGTCTGTGTGTGTGCGGTGCAACTTAGTGCTAAACACAGATACGTCCTCAGTCATTGAGGGGAATAAGAGTGAGGAAGACAGTGATTCAGAGATGTGAGCTGGGGAAAAGGGAGATATAGCAAGTGGCCTGTAGGCTGACATGTTAACTGAGTTACAGTGAGAGGAAAAAAAAAGCAGCACAGCACATGATTTAGAGGAAACAGGTTCTCCTCCCTCATCTGTCTGTTTCTGTGACTGCAAGGTCACGTAGACGCCTCCCTCTCTTTCCCTCTCCACCTTTGTTTCCCTCTGCTCCTCCGGACCTCATTTCATTCAACACTCCCAAACCTCCGACAGCTCCATAACTATAACTCTCCCCTCCCTGTCCTCTCCTCCTCTCTTCTCTTCATCCACAGCTAAATGACTCTGTCAGAAATAAAGAGCACTTATCTTATCTACTGCCTCCACTCTGCTGTCTCGATCCCTGTCGACGTCACACACACACAAATACACACACGGGGAAAAAAAAAACCAACAACTTAGGGACAAATCCCTAACAGACACATTACACCAACAGACGTGTATCTTTTATTATAACTATTATTGCAGTCATAATGACTTTCCTAACCCATACTCAAAACCTTTTTTATTTTCTCTGCCTGTGTCTTAATTATTCCCCTCAGATGGAAGACTCAGTCTCGTTCAACAACATTTCAGCTCGTTGTACTGACTCAAAGTCCTCAGCCACCTGCCAGAAAGAAAGACATATCAGCCCACAGTGTAGCAGACAGACAGGTAGATGGAGGCTTGACAGAGGACAGGTGTCCACTCATTCTGTTCTGTCACCACCCCCCCCCTTTCTCCTCTTCCTCTCCTGTCATCCCCTCTCTCTCTCCTCCCTGTGGTGGAGAGGGATCTACAGCTATCTGCAGCCCGTGGAGGGCTTACTGTGTGTTTTGTCTTTGTGTGTGTGTTTATGTGTGTGTGTGTATGTGTGTGTGTGTGAGTACGAGCCACCTACCAGGTACTCAGCAGGGGGCCACATAGGGATGAGAGGAAAGAAGGAAGGATGAGGGGGTGGGGAGGAGGAGTATGATAGGGATAAAACTCTCGGCAGGAACACACACAGTAACCAACTACACACACGCACACACCAACCCAATCGCCAGAATAAATGTTGACATTGTACGTTTCTGCAAACCACAGCTACGTTACATTTGTACATTTCAGATGTAGCGGATATGTTAAAACTTTTTAATTTTGTGTTGTGACAATGCTGTGGTTAATGTGTGTTTAGGTTTAGGCTTTAAACACCCAAGCTAGGAGTGCCCCGGTAGCTCACTGGGTAGAGATGCCCTGGTTTGAGTCCGGCACGAGGCCTTTTCTGCATGTCATCCCCTTTCTCTCCCATACCCTCCTTGTCTTAAGCAGAAAATGCTTAATTTGACAGAGAAATGAAAAGAAAAAGAAATAAAACAAAATCTGAATTAGTCACTACAAACACGACTGGAAATGTCCCGGCCTCTTGTTAAAAAATACCTGCTTTTGTTATGCTATTGCGGTCTATTGCTTGGCGGCTGTCTTGTCCAGGTGTCTGGCTCCTGGTGACAAAACTTTGCTCATATACATGTAATCTGAACTACGTCATACGAATTAAATGTACAGTTATAACACATCCGTGGTTTGCAAAAATGTCCATTGCCAACATTTTATTCTGGGCAATGAGGATGCACACACACACATACACACACACTCAGTTCAGCCCAGCACATGCTCCAACAATCGGTCTTCCTGAACACTCACTAACAGTCACGTTACAGAGTGCAACATAGATGCACATTTTGATCAGCATGTATTGTGATGACTTGGCCTTTCTGTTACCTAAAAGTGCACACACACACACAAAGTTGTCCTGCCAGTGAAGTTCAGAGGGATCAAAGGTTACGAGTAAATTCCATCGACTGATCCATCTGCACGTGGAGGTTATGCATATGTTTATTGAACCTAGTCCAATTTGGCCACCTCACCTGAGTAAATTAACCTGAAGTATTTGCATACTGTAATGTTCAGGATCGCCCTTTGTTGGCTGTGCCTGCGTAGCCAGAAAAGCAGAGAGGGAAAGGAGGGAAAGAAAGGGAATGTGCTCGCTCCGAGCAGATAGTGGATATGTGTATGCAAGGATGCTTAAGAGACGGAGAGATGAAAAGAGTGATAATTCTCCTGCTACCCTGAGGCCTCTCGCAGCCTTGCGGGCTCCCTATAGGTCCCCTGACGCATGCCTTAGCAGAAAGCCGGGGCCCGCTAATTGGCCCCTGTGATAACACCAGAGAGAAAGGCAATGTGTGTGTGGGAGAGTGTGTGTGTTTATGTTTTGGTATTACAGCGCTGCTGAAAGCTTATATTTTCTACAAGTAATAATTTATTGGTTTGTAATTCTGCTTTGAAGGGTGTTTGATTTGTAAGCTGTGAGGACATTTATTATGATCTGCTAGCTCATTGAAGTCGGAAGCCACTGAAAGACAATTAAAGCATATACACTAGTTCAAAGCGCTGCTTCAATCTTTAAACAGCTTGTTTCTCTCTAATTGTTTCATTATCTCAGTGTGCTTATTAAATGTACGATAATTGTTAATTACCACATGAGGATTTGTAAAGGATTTGTCTTGAGTATCAAAACAAATTAATTAAACTGAACACATTTAAAACAACAGCAATGATAACAGCAGGTGCAGTGTGTGTGTGTGTGTGTGTGTGTGTGTGTGTGTGTGTGTGTGTGTGTGTGTGTGTGTGCATGCACGCATCCACATTTCCAGTGCTATGCTTGTTTGTTTGAATCTCTTTGTTTAATTGAGATTCATAGGAGGAATTTAAATGAGATTCAAATGAGATTCATAGCTAATTGTAGCAGCACAGGTAATATGCAGATAGATTTAATGATGATTCAGTGTATCTTGCAGTCTAACAAGAGTTTGATTAGACCATTGGAAGACATTGGCTGAAATCATTACAGTGGCCTGAGAGAAAAGCAGCAGACGGAGGAACTATTGTTTAAAGGCCTTTAAAGGGAAATAAAATGGTTTTTTTTTCTTCTTAAATTACAGTTTTCCAAAATGCACTTTTAAATTAAATTTGTAGACATCCACACTTTGTCCTACAATATGGTGCGTTCAAACCAGGAGACAATAGAAGCGTCTGCAAAATGGATGTTAAAAAGTAGACTGGATCATGTGACATGTCAGGTCTTGGGAAAGTGTAAGCAAAGATTATGTTCAAGATAAATTCCTCCGCTGAATTATCTCAAAGTGAGCACACTGTAACTGTACATGTGATCCCATACACTCACCAGTTTAATCTGTGTAAAATCCAGCTGCTCACGACAGCTGGGACATTATAAGTAAATAAAACGCAGCTCCTGAGCTTGCACATACACGCATGCACACACGTCAACACTTATTCTTCTGTTGCCTTCTGTACATGAGCAACGAGTCGTTTCCTTCCCTCTCTCCTGCTGTACATACGCCAGGACAGATGTGCACTGCTGGATACTGTGTATTTATCTATAGTATGTTTACCATAATTAAATTGATGGGAAAAGGCGTTATGCACTAATCAGTGTGTGTGAGCGTGTGTGTATGTGCGTGTTGGGAGGTAAAGGGCGTTACATTTAAGACCAGAAATTCATGGTTGCAAAGGCATCCGGATTCTTAATTCCTACTATAAAGAAAGGTACTCAAATACCCATAATTCCTCTCTGTGGGGTGCACCCATTTGTAATCCCAACTGTTAATCTTAAATAATCCCAATACTGTAAGGTTTCTGATATTACACCGTGAGGGAGGGAAATATTTCAGTTTATTACCAAACACTACTTGCACCGCCCTGACTGCAGACGACGCAACAAACATACACACACATGTAGGCACAATCACATGCATACACACACACACACACACACACAGTGCATACACACATAAGTCATATGTGGTGCCTTATTTTGCTTACATATAGTCATTATAAGTGGACTTACATACAGCAGGTTGCACAAACACATAAAGCATAGGCATTGTGATGAGGCACACAATGAAACAAATATTCTGTGGGACTGGTTAAGGCGCAGCAGTAGACACAAGGCTCTCCCTACTGTACAACTGCAGTATTGATAGATGCTGCAGAGCCCGAGTCTACCGTCCCACTTTATTTCAATTAGCTCACAGGAAGCAGGAAATAACCTGCAAATCAATTGTCATTTCTACGGGGCCGAGGCTGGAGGCTGAGATTCACTTTGTCCACCAATAAAAGATGATGTAGCCATGAAGAAGATTAAAGGGAAATTTCCTCCTCACGTTCTCTCACGCTGCTGTACGGTATATCATTAGTGTGTGATGTTCAATGCCTTCAAGGCCGTTATGATTATTTTATTTTTTTAAGTTTGTTTTAATGGTGTACACACTTGCTTTATCCACTGCTTTAGCAAGTGATTTCCTAGATATCCCAGAATCCTGCTTTAATAATTCTGTGACAACACGTTGCTTCTGCATTGTTGTATGTCAGTGTAAAATGGTGGGTAGTTCACTTATTCTTACTCCCAAGTTGTCAAATGTTGATGCTTGGTCAATAGAGTTGGGTCAATGTCCAGTTTTGCTGATCCAGACTGATGTACAAGCTTAAACCAGTTAGATTTTATGCAAACCGGTTGAATCTACAGCATTTGTCATTATGACATGTTCTGGCAAATCAAAAAGTAGGCTACATCAGCAATCTGTACTGACGGCATCACAGCACTAAATCCAACTGTATTGCATTAGTAATAAGGAATATGACAATGTGATGAACATAAAAATAATATGTTTGTTTGTAAACAAAGACAACAGTGTCTGACAGGCAATGAGCCAAGCACAGCAGTATGAAGGAGGTCAAATTTCAGCAGAGATGCGAGGGGGAGAGTGAAGAGTGGTGCATGTTGTGTTTGTTTACTTGAAAGTTCCTGTGTTTTTTGGGGTGACTAAAGAAGACATGGAAGAGTTAGTCTCTTAATAAAACTGCACCAATATGGCAACATTTTGGATTTGAAGCCAAAGAAAGAGGTGATCCATGGTGCGACGTTTAGAGCCGAACTTTTGTCAGATGCTCTGTTTCTGTTGATTCCTGAGCTCTGATGTTACGCTATACAATGTGATGAATATAATGTAAGATGCTTCTTCGCTGCTAGGACATGGTGTCATTATGTGCCACTCGGGAGCAGCCGCTGAGTCAAGTGCGTAAAATTTGGTATACCGGTCCAGCTCTTGCCAAATCCCATAAGTCAGTGGCCCTTTATATCAAACTACAGTATGACGCTCTAGGTGCCCCTCTAATGTCTTTTTTGGACGTGTCAGGGATGAGATGAAAGTTTCCGCTCATCACATGGATGTACTCATATTTCATAATAAACTTCCAACATAGGTTTAATTCAGTAGATATACTGTATGTAGATAAAGTATTTGGTGAGGTTTAGAAAAACATGGTTTGGGTTAAAATTTGTACATTTGATACTAATGTATCAAGAAGCTATGTGACATGACGTAAGTAGCATACATCATGTGATATGACATACTACGTTACATAACTCAACTTTAACTCTTGCTTCATACGTGACACTAACAGTGGTCTCCTGGGTGAAAGTCCTGTGTTTGTATTATCTGTATTCCCAAGACAGACTGTCTCGCTCTTTATACTCGGTTGCTTGGAGACTCTAAAAGTGACACAGCCTGGTGCATCTCATATAGATGCTAAAGAGGGCAACCGTGCGTTGGTATCAGACCCCAAGGACCACTGACCCAGCTTCAGTATTTGACAAGTTGGTAGTGAACCCGTATAAGATACATTCTTTTATAATATTTAACGCCACAATAGCTGCTCTGATCTGAAGTCCTATCCATGTTTTCTCGATGTTTGCTAGGTTAGGATACACACACCACAGACTCACATTAAAATACACTCTGTCTTCATGGTGGACCCTCGTGCTTGCATGAAATCAGCCCTGAGATCACACAACAAAAATAAATATGATGAATGCTGAACCCTTTTAATGAGCACAAAACTGTGCAGAAGAGCAGAACACCATACATGCACCATGAAAAGCCTTTAGTGAGGGAGGCTGAGAAAGGGAGGTCAATATGGATTGCAACCAAGCAAGATATAGTAGGTTATATGGTGTATGATCATATCAGAAAACACAGTCATGTATGCACCCCCACTTTACAGCATATCACACACACAAACACACACTCACCTGAAAACACCGGGGCACACCGTGGTGTGATTTGTTTGTGTTGTTGGTGCAGTGGACTGAAGCGATGGAGGTAGTAACTGTTTGATGGTAGGCTTTATGGAGACACTATATAACGCCTGTGACAGTTTATTCAGTGCATGTCAGGAAGGGGGGATTTGTGACACTACAATGGCTGGGACACTCCTGCAGCCCCATGCACTTATGCACCCACCATTCACAGCTCCGGGGGGAAAAATGAATGAGGGAGATGTGAATCTGTTTGCATGTTAAATGTCATAGAGCTGTGCGCAGTATAACCCTGAAACAAGGCTGTAATTCTATAATACAAGTGCTAAACTCGGATACAGCGGGGATTGACAAAAATCTCACTCTTTTTAATTTTAGCTGCTGATTTGATTGTAACATCACACTCATGCCTTTGACATGCTCGAGTAGACACAAATGTCTGAAACGGTTTAATGAGAGATTTTTCCTCTGCTTCACAGCTACAGTGGCAGGAGATCGGACAGCAGACTGAGATCGTTAGACAGCACATTTTCTTTACAGAAAAAGAAATTCTGCCTTCTTTTTGCACTAACTTTTTGTCCAGCTAGTTATTCCCCAAGGTCCATTAGCTGAGTTCTCATTGGCTCTCCTCTTGGCTGGATGCTATTAGACCTGGGATTGGGTATCGAATTAGCCTGCTGATTGGGTATTGAAGGAGTGAAGACTGATGAGAGGATTTGGCTAAGCTTTCTTCTCCAAACCTCATTACTCACACTCACACTCAAAGAGAGCAGAGCTGGAAGACACATACACACACACACACATATGTACACACAGACGTTTCATTCCTGCTTAAATTCACACTTTTCCAAGGAAGATTGAACAACTTAAACATCATCCCACGCCACCAATCGCCTGCAGGTAGAAGACAATTCATTCCTCACAAATACACCGCTCTCTTAGCTCACCTCTCACACCTGCTGCAGACAGAGAGCATGATCAAAACCGCTAAACAAATATCTGATATGATGCATGAGCAGGTGCTGCAGAGACTGGAGACGCTGGGAGACAACCTCTCTACGCTGAAAAGAAAGCGTTGTCGGCCCAGGAGAGTGCTGCATGCAATTGGAGGCTGCTAAAGAGAGGGATGTGTGAAAGGCTTTGTGCTGATTTATGCTGTGTTTCATCCCACAATAAAGATTATGGATGATGATATTGATTTAGCCGGGGCTGTGGCCATGACTGGACTCAGGCTCTCAGGTTGGGAGAAAAGAGAATTTAGCTCATTATCATTCTCAGACACAGTGAGGAAGCCTTTCTCTCAGTGTTTGTGTGTGTGTGTGTGTGTGTGTGTGTGTGTGTCTCTCTATATTTGTGTGCCAGAGTCTTAGATCATCCTCTGTATTAGCAGCACGACTCTCCCCTCCTTTAGTGTTTGTGAAAGTGTTGAACCCCATCCTGTCCTCCTCTTTCACGAGCCAGAGAGCGAGCAGCAGGCGTTCCCAGCAGCACAGCAGAGCAGACCGGGAGGAAGGGATGAAGTTATTGACTCCACTTTGATTTAACCTCTCCTGCCTGATCCTCAGAAGCGCACAGACACATGCAGATTGGGGAATTCTCAAAATAACAGCTGCCTTCTCAGGGATGTGCACGTTAAGGATAAAAAGTCTGAATTTATTTCAGGCCAGCAATTTTGGATATATTTGTGTATATCAGTGGTGGAAGTACCGTAGTTGTATTCTGCCCCACTCCTTCAAATGTACCTTTTAACAACTCCAAAGCCTCCACACCTACATGTCACATCTTCCATATTTAACACATGCAGACAGAAAACAAAACAGTGGTTTAACAAGCAGCCAGCTTATGTTTTTAAAAGTATTTACTGACCATCTACAGCTGGCTTTGCTCTGGTGACTGCATACAGTACTCCACAGGGTTCATACACTCTCAAACTCTGAAGAAAACACATCTCATTTCTGAATCTAAATTTACCTGTGCCTAATAGCAAGCCAGCTAAGACACATAAGACAAATCTGAAGTTATGAGGAGGCACATTTAATCTCTTTTGGCATTGTGTTCTCCACACCTGCATCCGCTGCACCATACCAACACTTCCAGGACCAGTCTGTCCACTGAACCCACAGAAACTAAACCGTAACTTAAACTAAACTAAACTTATGCCTAACGTACGCTGTCAGACTTTGAAAAGACTTTTAAAGACTAAAGTCTGACAAGTAAAGTAAATCTGAGAATTAGTCACAAACTATAAGATTTTGCGAAGACTACAGATCTTGGAGGATCACGATTTGCAAGACTGCAACTAGATTCCCTTTGAAATCATTAATCACCGTGTTCCAGGTTGAAAATAATACACCAAACTCCCTTTAAAAAATCTCCAGAAATACAAACTCTAGAAATATAAGATAAAAGGTGTCA
Organism: Epinephelus lanceolatus; assembly: GCF_041903045.1. Lineage (NCBI taxonomy): Eukaryota > Metazoa > Chordata > Actinopteri > Perciformes > Serranidae > Epinephelus > Epinephelus lanceolatus. Next base: position 26,251,316 of record NC_135738.1, read on the forward strand.
TACGTCAAGAGTAGTCTTGTCAATAGTGTTGTCACAATACTTCGATACAATACCTTGAAAATCCCAAATACAATTTGAATTCTTTTTTATAAAAGATAAGTAAAAGAAGGTTAAAACATGAGAGCAGTGACTTTCTTTTTTTGGTGAGTAGCAGAAAACAGCAGCATGTAGTATGTAGGCTACAGAACTCTACTGCTTCAAGATTCTACCCACCATCTACAAGGCCCTTAACAACCTGGCTCCTCCATGTGTCTCTGACCTCTTCCATCAGCACTTCCCCTGTCATTGTCTCCGCTCTACTGACATTACCTTCAAATCCCCAGGAACGAGCGCCGAACCTGGTGTGACAGGGCATTTTCAATCACTGCCCCCTCTCTGTGGAACTCACTACCAAACCACACAAAAAAATGAATTAACTGTTTTTTTTTTTTTTTTTATCCTACTCAATGAAAAGCATCTTTGAGGATTCTGAAAAGCATTATATATGTCTGGTGTATTATTATTATTATTATTATTATTGTTATTATTATTATTAGTGTGTAGTAAACATGAACGACAGGACAAAGTGAGAAACCACAGCTGACACTGGTGCAGTGATACTGCGGAAAATGAGCACTGAAAACATTTCAAATATTCATGATTGATATGTATTGATAAATTACTATTTTTAACAAAACTAATGCATGCGTTTTTTGTCTCCTTAACTTGCTACCAGCCTCTGTTAGTTAAATGTGCTAATTTAGACAGTGGGAATTAGAGGCAAACTGTTTGAAAAATTAAGAATTCTCACTAAAATGGTTGGTGAATCAGATACACACTGGATTAATCACCAACCCTTATTCACTCCACAGCTCCACTCGTTTCCCCTCCTTTTCCACACTCCAACAGAACGGAGCCGTTCACGTTTTTTTTGGGCCTCACCGGAGTCCCTCTATTCTACTGTCTACCCAGTTTGCTGCTTCCTGTGTGGTGCAGGAGAGACTATTGGTTAGTTGGTTAATTGGTTTTTGACAATGTTCACATCATTGAACATCACTATTTGCATGAGCCAAGACTAAATATATATGATAATATTGAACATGTTTGACTTAATCAGAACATCAGGACAAGAAAAAGACTGAGCTCACCTTACACCAAAAGATCAAGATCACAGGAGCACGCCACACCTCTCGCAAAACTCTCAGGATTTTATTTCGACATTGGAAATTTGTCTGTGACAGTGAAATTGCTAGAAAAGTCATTTGGTGTAAGGCTGGCTTAAGTAATATGTCATTGTCCCAAACTTTCTGCTGTGTTGTAGTGTACACCACATTTTAATCTTGAAGCTAAACAAAATGAAGCTAATTTCAACTACTTTTAATATTATTGGGTAGTTTAATCTGTAACAATGAATCATAATTTATAGACTGATCATTTCCTTTGTATGTAAAACCCCAACCCCTCTGAAGTAATTATGAAATGGTGTAAAATGTAAAATATTTTCCTCCTCACTGTACTGAAGCAGGAGCAGGCAGTGTGTACAGAAGCATGAATGGTGCTACTCAAGTGAAGACAAAAACACTGTATTCATACCACAGTACTACAGTACAGCATGTTCTTGTTTGACTCGTAAATAGTCAGTAAACATGTCTCTGCACATTGTGTCGGTTTAGCTAAATACATCTACACAATGTTTAGCTAATACGACCCTAATTTGGGACCATTTCAGATTGAAACAACAGCTATTATTACGAGTAATATCACTGAATGCTGTTTTGCTGAACGCTGTTAGAGTTGTTGAACAGGACAATGGCGCCAAAGTGCACTTCTCTTTAATTAATTACCCGCTTTTGTTTCTGGAGGCAACACACAAACACACACGGATAATCACACACTCACAAACGCACAAGAGTTTGGTTTTTTAGAGGAAAAAGGAGGAAGTGAGGGAGAGAGAGAGAGGAAGAGGGTAATATCAGCAGGCTATCTATCCTCTCTTCCACTGGTGCATCCCAATCCTCTTTGGAAATAACAAATGCATAAAGGAGCCACAACACAAATATATCTGCCTGGCTCAGATAGATAGGGCTATGCGAGAGTTTAATACCCTTATGTAAACCAGTAACAATCAAGCCCTAACACACACCCCCACATCACCACTAAGGGGACAATAAGGAACACGCTCTATTCTCTCTCTCCAGATATGAACAGTGAGGAGTGATTGTGTGTGTGTGTGTGTGTGTGTGTGTGTGTGTGTGTGTGTGTGTGTGTGTGTGTGTGTGTGTGTGTGTAAGAAAGAGGAGAGGGAGGAAGCCCGAGCTGTTTTCTTCAGCAGATAGTGAACAATGCAGTAGCCCAGATTGGTTGGCTCCCTGGTGCTCGTTGTGGTGGTTGTTGTTTCAGAAGCAGAGAGTGATACAGACCCTGACCTCAGAGACCGCAGCACGTCTGATACTCTATTTCATTCATCCCTCACCATCCAGTCTTTTGATATCTCACTCTCATCCCTCTGCGGCAATTTGTTTTCATACTTTGCCTCTTCTCTCATCCTCCCTCCGCTCTTCTTTTTTTTCCTCCTTTGCTAAAACTGACGATTCAGTCGACAAAGAGAGGAGCGACACTTAAACCGAAGAGGCCATTTGTCTAAAAAATGACACTGACAAGCAATCCGAACTGAGGAAAACACTCCAAGACTGGCACATTTATCAAATTAATTTGCCTAAAATATACTGCACATATGGCAGGTTTACTTATTTTGAGATGCTCAGGAAAAGTTATTACACGCTTATGATATATCTCGACTCTCAAAAAATAAAATATAAGATGATTTTGCATCACTGTGCTAACTACACATGCACACACAGATTTGGACCAGGAGGGAGAGAAAAAACGACAAGGCTGTCTTTTTAAAGGTGGATCAATATGATTAGTATGCCGTGCATGTGTGTGTGTGTAAGTGTGTGAGAGTGGGGGTAGTATAGACAGGAGTTAGGATAGCAAAGGTTAATATCATACATCAGCTGCCATCTGCATACGTCTCTGAAGGAGAAAAACACTCTTTGTCTCTGTGCTCTCAGTAGGGTTGATCGCTGTAAGATTATACACCGGCTGACATTTCACACTTGCTAGATGGAGAAAAATTTGGACGCTTTCTTTTAGAGGTGTAGAGGGGGCAGCCATAACAGCTCAGCGATTTAACACAGTCTCCCTGGCAGCGTTAATCTCTCTCCTAACTAGAGGAAATATATATTGTGATATTTGAGACAGTTGTTAACAGTGTTGTTAATAAGCGATTTTAGCATGAGCTGAAACAAAAATGCTTTTCTGGTCTTCCAGGGAGTACTACTGTACATTAACACAATTTTACAGCGGCCTTCTAATGTCAGCAGCTTCTGCAGATATTCGGAGCTTTTCTACAGTTTCTATCAAAGCATAACAAGTTGCTGCAGCGGTCTCAAAGATGTAAAGAATCTGTCTTTTCACTGCAAGCTCAGCGAGACATGATCAACATCTGTAAACCAAGCACACACAGAAAGTGAAACCCAATGCAGTGCAGGGAGAGACAGACAGACAAATCAGTCTGTGCTGCATATGTGTGTGTGAAAATTGTGCCTTGTCGTTAGTGTGTACGTTGGCCGTACTTGATTGCTGTTTGTGTGTGTGCATGTGTCTTTGTGATTGCGTGTGTGAAAGCATGCCTTGAAGTTCTCCTTGATCATCAAGCTTAATGCTGCACTCTCTCGGCCATATAAGACCCTGCTAGGAAACCATCAAATATTTATACAACATTATCCCTGATCCTATAGCCTGTAAGTAAAGAAAACACTCTGCTGACTTCCATTGCATTATAGAGGTTCAGGATTCAAGCTCTGGTTTTGTTTTGGAGTTGTTACAGATTTTTTTTTTTTTTTTTTTTTTGCCTTTCATCCAACGCTAGGTTTTGTTGAGGAGCACTCGAGTGGTTGTGCCGACAAGCCGCTGGGTAAATTATATAGTAAAGAAGACGCTCCGTCACAAGTGCTGTTTACAGCTCTCACCGCAGGATTTGTGACAGTTTTTGATATAGTGATTGAGAGGGAGGATGGTGGAAAAATACAGAAAGAGAAAGCGAGAGAGTATTAATTCTACATCCCAGACACTGAATGGCTGCTGTTGTTCTGAAGGCTGTTTTATGGAGCAGAAACAGCCTGATCTCTGTGTTGTTTTCTCCCTGATTGATTGCCCTGGCCTGAGGCTCCTCGGAGTGCGCTGCGTTTTGTCTGAGTATTTACTGGAATGTTGGGAGGATAAAAATCACAGCCTCAGCCATCACACTACACAGGCAGAGAGGCAAATACAAACAAACCCAAAGGCAGGGGAGGCCCACACAGACGGACAAATGGGGACACGGACGGGGAGACACAGGAGAACATACAGCACAGAGAGACAGACATACAGTATCCTAGGCAAATGCATTTTCTGTACATGTGTCACCGCAATAACCCAGTTGAGAGATCGATACAATTTAGTGCAACTTTTTTCAAACCAGTAGCTCCTAAATATTTTCTATCCTTCCCCCTTTTAGACACCTAAAAACATTTGACTCTCTGAATCCTAATAGCCTCACTAGCATCTGAGCTCTCTTGTGTCTTCGCTGTTCCCAACTGACTTGTATTCACACACCTTTTTTCACAGCAGACATTTTTGACTTGTCATAGCAGGAAAATCACAGGTGCAACTAGTACCATTATCAAGATTCCATTTCACCTCGTTTGAGATGAACTGCACCTAACCTGGAAAGCAGACGAGATCTAACGGCAGGCAACAGGGGGTGGTGACATAAGCTGCAGAAGTTTTAGCAAAGATGCTCTGTTTCCAGCAGCCTTTAAAGAATACACAGGAAGTCACAGAAATACTAACATCCTGTTACATCCATTTGTAGGCCACCTGTAGTTTGCAGACCACGTTATACCCTTTATTATTATTAGTAGTAGATATGTTTGTTAACAGATTAAACCTTCATTGCACAATTCGAGACCAATCTAACATTAAATACTACAATAATTCAGAAAATTTGTATTTTCTGCAAAACATGCAGTTTGTGTTCAAAACTAAGACCAATCAGCTCAGGCGACAACATCCTCTGGGTCTTGCAGTTGGTGGACAGCAACCATGGCACCTAGCTCTAAAAACTGCAGCCACCTTGATTGTGTGAGTTTGCTGTTGCCCACGTGTGCATGACGTCAGAGCAAATCTGGATCAAGTCGGACACAAATACTGTATAATTGGCATACATTGTGCTGCGATTGCTGGTGAACAATTCTGCGCAGGCCCAGCTTATCTTGAAGGAGCCAAATGATTGAAATTCAAAGCAGTCATTATTAGTGATGGTGTTGGTAACACCTGTGTTTGACAAGTTATATGCTGTGAGGTCTTCATCTTTACTTCACATTCTTACCTTGGTCATTGAGCTCTCTCTACAGTGGTTCAAACAGAGATCAAGATCAGTTCATTATGGTAAAATAATAACAATAAAAATAATGCCCTGCCTCTCATCAGCTCTGCCTTTGTCACCCTCTCTGATGTCTCCACATTTGAGAAAGTGAAACTTATTAATGATTAATGAAAACAGTCTGTCTTCAGCATCTTTAAGGTGAAAACCCCACAATCACTGCACATCTTCCTGCCACAAAATCAGACTCTGAAACCATTACAAACACTACAAGGGGACAGAAAAACAATGTAAACCAGTTTATTAGGTACACTTGTACAAGCTGATGCAATCCTGTATTTGTGAAGCTTTAAATGCACATTTTTGACGTCATGTTTGTTGGTGGCGTTCCACTGGAACACCGCGACTGGAAACATTATACAACGATGAAGAACTCTACAGAGCTGTTACAGTGGATTGTATTAGATTGGACAGGTGTTCCTAATAAAATGGTAACTCAGTGACAATATCATTGGCAGGCTTCAAAAATAAATAAAACCCTTCACAGGTTAAATTTATAACTTAGCCTCTTGCACATTTCCAGAGGGACAGCTGTAGTAAAGGTGTATGAGCCCCTCCTTTCACCGTGATATTGGACAACACACTGGACAATTTGTTTCGCCTTCCTGCATTGATTTCACTGCACACCTCTGACGCATTCATGTTTCAAAAATGAGGAATCAGTCAGTTACAGACGTACAGAATTCTCTGGTGTCCCGCTCGGCAGTTGGGAAAGAAAAAGAAAATTTAAACGGCTCAGCTTCTGATTTCTCAAAATGACTACAAGCTTTCATTTTCAGATTTTTCAGAACTGTTGCAGGCCGTCATATCGGCACTTATTCTGTATCAAAATATTTCCTGTGTACACGTAGGTGATGAAAACAAGAGGGTGGGCTGTTGTCAGACTGTAGGGCTTCGCTGCAGACTGTGATATGCTGTGGACAGGACAGCCCTTGGCTCTGTCTGTCAGCGTGTGAAGCCCCAGTGTGCAGCAGTGTGAAGCCCCAGTGTGCAGCAGTGTGGGCCGAGCCGTTCAGGGTTTCCCACTGTTGCAGGCCTGTCATGGTGACAGAGACAGACTGACACACTGTAGCTCTGAGAGGTCGCAGCCTTCAATCTGTCTCTTTTTTTCCATCCGGCCATTCATGTTTCTCAGTTTCTCTCATTGAACCGTTTATAGTCTCTCACCTTCCGGCCTTGGGTTTGCTTATCTTCTCTGGGGGTGTCGTGGAAACAGACTGTGGGTGTTTTGAAATTAATAATGTGTTTTATTTCTCTGTTTTCAATCCAATGTTTGAATTAATCAGCAAAAAGCATCACAATATATGCTTTAATTTGAAGGCTTGACACAATTACATAAAGTATATCATCCCCTTACAGTGATAGGCATGTTAGCATTAAGCGCATATATGTGTATCTGTGTGTGTGTTTGTGAGAGTGTGTGTGTTTCCATTGTACCGTCAGCCCTGTGATGTACCGTAGGAGGGAAGTTGATTGCGTAATCCTACAGACCTCAAAATGGTGCTTGTCAGATGATAATCTGCCCACTCTGCAGATTACTGCTCAGATTAACACACAATGAACACTGGGAAGGTGTGGGAGATAACACCCCCAATTTGTGCGTCTGTGTGTGTGTATGCAATTGTGTGCACATGTGTATGTGGGCCTGTGTATATGTGCTTAAATACTTGTGTCAATTCATGTGTGCAGACATATGTAGGTGTGTTCTGTGGGCATGCTGTGTGTGTGTGTGTGTGTGTGTGTGTGTGTTCATCTTGTTTGTCTTGCTGGTGTCTGTCTGTGGTGTGAGGGAACACACACACACACACACACACACACACACACACCTCCTTCTATAGCCTGGGGGGTCTAGCAGCTTATTATGAGTCCTTAGTGGGAGAGGGAGGAGAGAACAAGAGGCCGACTACACTTAAGTGGCAGCAGACAGCAGAGACAGAGAGATTTACTTCTCTTATTCCCGCACACAGAGATTTAAAGGAGCTCAGTCTGTGATTAAGAGAAACTACTTCTATAATACTATAATGCTTGAATGTCTGCTGGCAAATGTAACGATTAAGAGTGTGTGTGAGGTAACACTTCCTCCAGGAGGACTCGCTGTTGCAGAGCACATTAGAGGGAATCTGCACACAGTTGTAGAAATGTAGCTGTGGTTGTTTCCATTTGATGAATGCCAAATCTCTCTCCGCTCGTGTCTTTGCTCCAGTCTGCATCCTGGCTGCTCCCTTTTCTCACCATCCTCAATCTGTCGGCAACCACGCTGTGAGGATGCCTCTGTGTGTGCATGTGGGTGTGTGCATGTCCATTCCCACTCTGTCAGGTTTATTTCTGTTATGTTTCTTAATTAGCTAATAAAGGTCATGGCACCTCTCAGTCAGGGGGGGGCTGGCGCATGCAAATGAGCCAGAAGGTCAGATGGATTAGTGACCGCCTCACACCGCCCAAATATGGACACGACCGTGCTGCCATACAAATACCTGCAGCCATGAAAGAGTACCAGCACACACACACACACACACACACACACACACACACACACACACACACACACACACACTCTGTTATAAACATGACTGGTTTACTCAACTGTAATGTTGTTTATAGATAAACAGTGTTCCTGTAGTGCTGGGCCAATGAGGTTACTGAGGATTTGCTCTGGCAAAATCTCAAGCTGTATTTTTAGGACTGTCCTTGCCAGAAAAAACGAAAACATTGGTCTTTGGCTGCAAAACCTCTGAGACAGAGATGTGGTGGAAATGTAGCTTCTGACTGTAATATTGAAGACCGCTGGTTCCTGGTCAACATTCTTTGTTTTTATAACCATAACCATGATCTTTCCCTAACCTTAAAGGGCTGTTCAGTTGTCATGAGTAGTAGTACTCAGTCTATAGAGACAGCTTCATAACGTTCTGTGGCTCTGAAGAGCTTTCTAGTCTGACGTCTGGGGCATGGCGTTTGAAAGACTGTTAACCAGGCAGAAAGGCTCTAATAAAAGACACTGCTGAACTAGTCTCGCTCACTGGATATAGGCTTAACACAAAACCTCTCATAGGCTGCCCATTTCAGATGGAATTCTCCTCCACTTCTGCTACCTGCATGTCACCGATGTCAAAACCCCTATGTGAAACAGCAACAACAGTCTCCCAGCTAGCAATCTACATGCTGAAAATGGCAAGTTTTGACAAAGAGTTTGTATCATGCAGTGAAGCAGGCCGACTTGGTTTTATCAGTGAATAGTTGTGAAGACATACAAAGAAAAGAGACATCTCTGCATGTTTGTAGGGATTTAGCCATTTTATTGACAGAGCTCGCCTGCTGACATGCAAATATAACACTGTTTTGCAAGGCCACTGTCACTGCATCCTGGGCTTAGCCCTGCTCAAGATGATTGTGACTGGTTTAAAGAAATACAAATAAGCCAGAGCATTTTTCTCCCTTGGTGCAAAATTATGATGGATTCAGCCAGACCTTTCTCCAGTGCCAGCACAGTGCTAAACAAGGTGTGGTTATGTGCGATAACTATTGAACTGCATTATAAAAATAGTTGAATCCAGGGTTTCTGAAGCTTGACTTGTGCTAAGGATATTTTAGCTTGTGCCACTTCAATTTCTTTTTATTCTGTCTCCCAGCTTTGCAGTGCAGAACAAAAATCACTGGTGTTCCGATTTAACCATCATGACAACAATCATTTCCTTAGCGCAGAGCGATACATTGCAGATTTTCAACCAGCTTTGTATCATAACAATGTAGGTAGGATGTGTAAATGCACTGTGGTAAACTTCCCTCCATCTTACCAGCGCCCAGATCTCCCAGCTCAAATTTGCGGTTGTATGCCCTCTACCACAGACACGAAAGCTTGAGAGAGAAAAACCCGCCCCTATCTCTCAAACTCAGACCAAACAGTAAAACTAGGCAGTGCTGATCAAATACAAACCAAAATGCTGTTTCTGTATTGCCTATTTCTCACCTAAAATGTCTTCAGAAACATATTTTAGTGCACTGTTTAGCTGTAATACAAGAGCTTGTGTACAAAAATTGGGTGCCATACTGTTTCCTGTATTGTCAAAACAGTGGCTGAAAAAACTCAGATCCATATTTCAACTCACTGTTTAACTGCAATTCGAGGTTGTTTGTTACAGGCATGGCCATCTCTTTTTTCACATGGAAAAGCAGCCAAGCTTGCATTACGTCACCCACCATCTTGAGTGTTTATTGGTCCGGTGTGGCGCAGCACATCCTGGCAGTTATAGGTTTTCAAGCTCTAGAGCAAAAGCAAATGCCACAGCCCTTTTTCTGTTCACTCAGGTCACGTAGCACTAATTTCAAAAGTATTTGTGTCTTTCTACTGCATAGACAGTCCAGTTTTATGAAAAGACCATGTTTCTAGCAGTGAAATAATTCTTCAACCCTGCAGTTTTTGTGTGTGAACCTATCCAAACTTTAACCTTTAAGTTCAACTTCTGTAATGGTCATATGCATTTAAACAATGTCATTAGCAAATCAGATCAGAAAACACTCACAGGTAATTTTGGAGGACAAATGGCCTATTTAGTTGTTTAGTTTGAAGGACTTGTTGGTATTTTTAGTGGCAATCAGGCTGTTTCATTCCATTTAATATTTTTTTTTATTCCCTGTATGTGTACGTTATCATTTCATCCTGATAAACAAGATAAACATGTGCTTACTGCTCTCATCTGAAAGCGTCTCTTTCGAGCGGCGGAGTGCTCTCGTGACGCTTTAGTCTTCATAACATGTGGTGCATGAATGCTTGCGTAGATAAGATAAGAGAGAAGGCACAGATGCTCCAGTGCTGACACGGCCGACGCTGTAGTGTTGCAGTGGATCTGTTACTACTCTTTAGGTCTATCACCTTTCGCAGCAGAGCTTGTCTCAGTGTCCTTTAGCCCTAAATCACCAGGCTGTCTCCATGTGTGAAAGCTCTCTCTCCCTCTCCGGGTCTATAACTCATCCTGTCTGTCTCGCTGCTCTCTCTCCCTCCACCATCTCACTCACTCTGCCTCTCCCATAACTCACTGGGTCTCTCTCCATCTCTAACCTGCTCACTCACTCCTCTCTCATAGCCATTCATGATTATATCTTTGTAACACTTCGCTCCTCTTTCGCTCTTCCTGTCTTTACCCCTCCCCTCCTCTCGTTCACCTTCTGTCCCTCTTCCCTTGTCCAAACAATTTTCGTATCCACTTTTTGACGTAGCACCGATGCTCTGAGTCATAGCAGCGCCCTCCCCTTCTTGTTGTGCATCTCCTCCAAATCCCACCATTCATCTATTTCTCTCTGGTGGGAGGTTGTCTGGCTGCCTGCCTGACTTACAGCAGGCAGAGTGATGGACAAGGGGTGAGACCCAGTGCATTACACTCCTCTGCAACACAGCACAACAGAGACCAGACAACACTGTACATAACACTGCACTGAATACCAAATGATGCACAGAGGAGGATGATAGACAAAATAAAAACTCCAGTGGAGAAGGAATGATAAACAACGCATCACTCTTGAGGAGCATCTCCGGTCTTTGAGCTCATTATGTTCATGAGCGAAGATAAACGCAGCCGCATATCAGCGTGAGTGGAAACTCTAATAGCGGAGATGTGAATTAATGCCAAACTTTCTCACACATGATGAAAACAGACGTGAGTAAGTACACCTACTATCTAGAGTCGCAGGCTGTTTGGCCCGCAGCATTAAAAGTGCAGCTGAGAGCGAGTCAAACTCTGTCAATGCCATATCTTCAGCTCAGCAGACCTTTATAGGAGATGATAGAGAGAATGGGACTTTCTTTGTTTAGATCCTTTCCTCCACCTCCTCCTCCTCCTCAGCTTCTCTTTCACTCAGTAAAGTATTTCCCCAGAATCTGGCTGTTGTTTCGAACACACGCTCCAAGCTTTAGCTGCCCTAAACTAAAAAAAAATTCTGCAATACCTTCTCAGGAGCAAATACTCATACACAGAATAAAAAATACAAACACTGCTCGAGGAGTACAGACACAGAACAGCACATAGGACCTTTCTCTCTCTTCAGTAGTCCAGTATTTTTGCCTCTCGTCTTGACATTAGATCTGTCTGAATATTTAAATGACCCATCTCTTCCCTCATGTAATTTCTCACCCTTTCATCTTTGAATATGCCAGTTATTTCACACCCGTGACCCCGTCTGCCTTCCCTAAAGCCTTCTCTGACTTTGTCTCTCCTCTCTTTTTACCCACTCTCACGATTTTCCAAATGCAAACATGTCTCGTGTCTTCTAAACGTCTCTGTACGCCCCCGGGGCCGCAAGATTTAGAGCCGTTTTCAGAGGAGTTTAAAAAGGTCCGATCCATAATCACCAAAAGTGCCTCTGCCATCTGTGGAATTACAATAACATGCATTTAAATGACTGAGCTCAATATCTGTTTCTGCTGTATATCACTGCCAGTCATGACTCATACTGCAGGCCCCAGACGCGCCGCGCGCTTAGTTTCAGTTTCATGTTAATATCCTGCAGATTAAGTGGTGGGGTGACCATTGTATCACTGCGGAGCATGTTTGCTTCGTGTTTTTCCACGCAGACACAATGGAATATAATTAGTCGATGGCTGTTTTGCACTCAGGCCTCCGTTCGCCACTAATAAATGCTAACAACAAAGAGTGAGGCCGTATGTCATTCGCCGCATTAGCCACCGTACAGTTTTGTCAGGCAGACTGCTCGCGAGTACATTACATACATTAGCAGTGCTTCCATTCTCAGTCCTCTGATTACAATAAATGCTCCCTCGCATTGTAACGATGGGCTTTACAATAATGGGCCATAAATTAATACAGTGCTCAGCAGCAAATACTATTATGCTGTTAGTGTTTACAGTATAGCCATGTATATATGGCTGAATTGGTGGATAATTACCATTCACAAAGGCAGTCACTCCAACACAACAGTCATTTACTGTCCATTTGTCACCATGTCGGGGGCGACGGAGGGGGAAGGACTGCATTCTGATCAAGGATATCAATGCCCCAAATCCTCATTGATTCAAACAAGGGATCAATAAGCGTATCACTAGCTGTGTCTTCCCGCTATTGAAACACACCAGCATTGGGCTGGATCTCTTTTCTTTAATCTTACAGAAAAGGAGGGCAGGTGTGAAAAGCTTATTAAGGTATAATTCACTGCTCTGTCTGTGTCATTTGGGCTTTGTGTTATCACTGAGATCATTCCCACACACATGGGTGTGTAGAAACCCTGAGTGAGTGGCAAGCAAGCATGTGTGTGTGTGTGTGTGTGTGTGTGTATGTGTGTGTGTGTGTGTAAAAGGAGTATGTGTGTGTGTGTGTGTGTGTGTGTGTTGGGGGGGTGCTTCCATATGAAATGTACACGAGGGTGAATCTCAGTGGTGTTAATGGCTTTTTAAATGTCAGGGAAAGTCAGGGAATGATAAAAGAGAGATCTGTTATCCACTGTCCTCATGATCACCGTGGAGCACGCCGCTGCTCTCACCTCACCGAGGAGCCTTGGTCTGTGTGTGTGTGTGTGTGTGTGTGTGTAGGAGCAGGCCAACTTCCACCCGTGCTGATGTCAGCATGATTTATGCACCAATCAGATTAGCTCTGAGAGAGAGAGAATGAGAGAAAGAGAGTGGGGAGGGGGCGTCAGACATTACTTGCTGGTTTATTGTCGTGTTTTTCATCTTGTATTTGAAAGAATCAGAATCGAAGGATGAATAAATATCACTTCAATTGATGCAGTTTTGTACTTGACCCAATACATGTACTATTTATGTGTTAGTATGTGTTCACTCCATACAGATGAACACAGTGAGGAGAATATTCACATGTTCACACAAAATGAGTTTGTATGTGCAGGTATTTTAAAATGCAGGAACACTAAAAATATATGATAAACTTCCTTCCTATTGCCAGTAGACTAGAGCTGTGAGCACGCTTTGCAGTAGACAAGATTTTTTTTGTTTGTTTGTTGTGTTTTGTTCTTTCTGGTGTGTCATGTTCAACATTATGGATGGGCCAGAAAACAGGTTAGTGAACAGTAGGAAGCAGCATGGTGGCCAGTGAGAATGCGGTCTCTCTTTTTAAATCTAAGTGCTGACTAAATTTGAACAATGTTTGAGCACTGCTTGGATGGAGACAGACAATATTTTGTGGCAGCCAGTCATTTCATCTTCCCAGTAAACTAAGTGCGTCAACCCTGGTGTCATACTTCTATCACTGCTGATCAGAGCCAACCAGAGCTGGAGCCCATCAATACCCATAAATACTGCAAAGTCATTTGTCCTGGATGTGAGTGCTGACTGTAACATTTCCCATTAAATTCACAAAAGCCAGTTGTTAGTGGGCGTTGGTGGATTCTTAGTGTAGTGGAAAAGAGGTGATATTGTCGGCTACACTTCCTGCCAAACAACACTTTAAGGCTGTGCGACAGAGAATTGTCAATCACATTATTACAAATATATTATATTAAATAAATACTGATATATATTAGGATATGGTAAAGGTAGCTCCACCCTATTTCCCTTCACCTGATTTCAAATATTATATAAAGATAAAATACCATTAGTAATAATAGTTTAATTATACATATATTATGTTTTTACTCTGGTGTTTATTACTGTTTTAACATTTTCATCACCTTCTGATAGACAGTCCAGTGTTTTTCTGATGATGATTTACTTAAAAAAGATAAAGTAAAATGATAGATTAACAGTTATAATGTGTCCTAAATAATTATGTAAATTTATGTAAAATAACCAAAAGTGCAAAATCACTTCTACCTATCTATCTTACAAGATAATCAAATTGATGCTGAGTATTAGGAACTGTGTCTCCACTGCTATGCATTACATCTGAAACATTTCTGCAGATGTAAAACAGAAACTTTAACCACTCACTTTGTTAGTTTCTAATTATTACACACAGTTTTTAATTTGTAAACATAATTCTGTGAAACAATAACATGATATGATCTCACTGCCACAGTACAATTTCCTGAATGCTAATAAACATTGACTTTGATTGAGGCCAACAACACACACATAACACACATGAGTCTGTCTAGATGTAGCTACAGCTCAGTCAGTGTTCCCGCTTCCACTGACAAACACACACACTCATACACACACTAACACAGAGGCAGGAAGACCTCAGATGTGAAAGACGTCACACCACAGGTTTACTCTGACTCAGATTCACCTTTTAAAGAGACAAAATCTCCTGCTTCCTCTCAGCGTCCCAAATCTCTGGTAAAATCCACACAAGCCGTGTTCTATAAGATTAACTATGTGTATGTACATGTACCTGTGAGTGTGTGTGTGTGTGTGTGTGTGTGTGTGTGTGTGTGTGTGTGGTTTGCCCAGTGCCCTGGCCTGTTCTAACAGAGGGTTGAGTGATGTCACAGCAGACTGCATTTTAATAGAGAGGGAAGCAATTAGAGAGGGGACAGGGCGAGAGGTGGAGAGATGGAGGGGCTGTCTGTATGACACACAGTACGCACAGTTCACACATACATACACACACACACACACACACACACACACACACACACACACACACACACACACACACACTCATTACTAAGGATGAGTTAATTAATTGCACAGTGATTCACGGTACTTGTAATTAATCTCGTAGGTATGTGAGTGTGTTTTTGAGAGGTGACTCTTCTCCCTTCCATTTATAATACACACACACACACACACACACTGTTGCTCTCCACATGAACACACACATTTCTGCTCTTCCAGAGTTACTAACCACTCTTTCTCAAAGGTGCCTCACAAAAATACAGCGTCCTCTTATTAGCCAGGTTGTTGGTGTTGTTGTTGTTAGTATCAGCCTAAGGTTAATTAGGCTATTACCCCATTTGTTGTACTTAAAATAATTTATTGCTAATTAAATTTATTGCTGTTTGCTATAACTTCATTAATTAAAACTTATCTTACATTTCAGGTTTGTATGTTTTACTGTTTGACCTCTTTTTTTGCCTTGTGTCACCTGTCCTGTGAGCACAGGGTGCCTGTGCCAAACTGACTAAAGAAGTCTACAATAACTGATGGTGGAGAGAATAATGTAACATGAGATTTTAAAAGACATTTAAAAGACGCAATGTGTGTGTATGTGTGTGTGTGAGCTTCAGTGCCCACAGGGGAGTTGTATCTCACAGAATAGACAGTAAAACCGTGGGAACTCACATTATGCAGGTAAATAAATGACAGAAATGAAGCTATGAGGTCATCAAGCTCTTTCAGTGTATTTTGGCTTTGTTTTTGTATTCGCTTAAAAGGCTTTTCACCCAAACAGCCCCAATTAGGGAGAGAGACAGAGAGAAAATGCATTTATTTACCTTATAGTACGCGGTTACATCATGTCCCAGCAGAAATGGCTTTTATTCCTCCTCAGAGCTCTTAGCACATTCCTTTCTTTTTCTTTTCTTTTCTTTTTTTTTTTTTGGATTGGTCCAGTTGAAAAATTATGCGTATTAATCTTGGCCTCCTCTACCCATGATCCTTTGCATTTATCAGCATGAGCGGGAGTGGCGTAGCAATCACATTTGGAAATTAAACAAATAAAAAAGTTGAAGATAGCTGAGTGAGTGATGGGGCCGGCCAATTGGTCACAGCATAAATCTCCGCCTGTCGCCACCCCACCTCTGCCTACACACATTTGGATATTGTTATGATTTTACCGTGTTTGCATATATGAGCCTAATTTATTAGAATCAAACACCATCAGGCTTATTTACAAGCAAGTTCTGGTCCGCTGCCAATAAGCCCATTAAGTGCATTGTTGGAGAGTGGTTATATGATCAAATACACAATAGTAATTGTGAGTGGAGAGAGGCCGGAGCGTTTCTCAATGAGGTGATTATCTGTG
Source organism: Epinephelus lanceolatus (assembly GCF_041903045.1). Taxonomy (NCBI): domain Eukaryota; kingdom Metazoa; phylum Chordata; class Actinopteri; order Perciformes; family Serranidae; genus Epinephelus; species Epinephelus lanceolatus. Next base: position 26,267,654 of record NC_135738.1, read on the forward strand.
CGCAGGTTATTGTGCTATTTCAGCATGACATGTAAATCTGCATCACGCCGTCAATCACGGTCGCCGCTGTCAAAGTGAGGTGTGAAAATGACAACATTAAAGACTGATGAGGAGAAAAGAACAGAATAAGAAACTGCTGCAAGAAAAACATGAGACATGCTCCATATTTGTGTTTGGGTGAGAGAAATACAAAGATTATGTTTGTTTGGTTCTTTTGCTGAGAGAATACAACCTTAACAGAGACAGAAGAGGACATGAAACACTCTCACTTCTCTTTCCCTCCATCTTTCTCCCTATCACTCCTTCCATCGACATTCTTCTCCATCTCTCTCCTTGTGCTCTCTGTCAAGGTAGTGGCCCACATTTTTCATACAGCTGTGCATTTTAATGCTCCACATGAACAACCCCAATTCCAAAAAAGTTAGGACACTGTGTAAAAACAGAAAGCAATAATTTGTAAATCCTTATCAACATACAGTGGGGAAAAAAAGATGTACTCAAGACATCTTTTTTTTTTTCATCACAGGTATTTCCAATGCACCAATTTACACGAAATTCAGGCCAGACATTGGTATTAACTCAATAAAACAGCACTAATAAAGAAATCTCAACATTTCAATTCATAAAATCATGTGCAATAAAGCGGAATGACAGGAAAATATATTGAACATCCTTACTCAGATTTATTTAATACTTGGACAAGCCCTAATGTCTCACAGTGTTCAGATGGGATTTTAGTCCATTCTTCCACACAGACAGTCTTTAAATTCTTGGAGGTTTTGGGGGTCCAGCTTGTGAATCTTGAGAAGAAATTTCACTTTTAAAAATTAACAGTTGGGGTGTCGGTGGTTTAGTGGTTAGAGCAGACATCCATGTTCCAAGATCCATCCTTGCTGCAGCAGCCTGGGTTTGATTCCCACTTGCATCCCTGGCTGCATGTCATTACCCCTCTCTCTCTCTCCCCCCTTCATACTTTGCTGTCCTATCCATTAAAGGCAAAAGGCCCCAAATAAAAATCGTAAAAGATAAATGAATAAATTAACTGTTAGTGTCCTCAGTTTCCAAACACTTACTGAGTACTGCTAAAAGAAAAGGTGATGTAACACAGCAGTAGATATGCCTCCATCCCAAATTTTTTGGAATGTGGTGTGGGCATCAAATTCAGAACAAGTTTATATTCACAAAAAAGTATAAGATTTATCAGTTTGAACATTAAATATCTTGTCTTTGTGCTGTATTCAATTGAATATACTTTAAAACTTCAATTTAAAGGCTATAGTCCCAATAAAATGCCTAGTCCCTTTTACTAGCCTGTTTTTAAAAAATAAATGCCTGTCTTTAGACAATTTATTTAGATGCCTGGTCTGGTTGCCAAGCAGTTCATTTTTTTAATAGAAGTTCTACGGATGTATAAAACCGCATTGTTGTATCAAAGGAATTAAAGTTGTGAGTATTGTTTTAACAGGATGAAGTGGTGTTGTGTCGGTATGCCAGATGCCGTGATCCTCGAGTGCTGTAACTCACTCTGTCTGATGCGCTCTGTCGAAGCTAGATCAAATAAATGATTCATAATTGATATATTATCTGAAGCCTAATTTTTATATAAGTAATATTCATAAAACAACTTGATTGGGTTTCCCGATCTTTGCTGAGCAGTAGTTTTGTGTGAAAGGATTTAAAGGCCTGTCCCATGATTTAAGCAAATAATAGCCCAGGCTATTAATTGGAGTTTTACCGTATGTCAAAGGATTTGCAAATAATTACTTTCTGTTTTTATTTACGTTTTACACAGTGTCCCAACTTAGAATCAGGCTTGTATTTGAGCTGCATGGAGTGTGTGTATTCAGAGTAGGGCTGGCTCAATTCTATTTATGTACTGACCAAAAAGATTGTGTGACTCTGACTATTGAAAACTGTCAAGTACTGAAAGCAAGCACTGAAAGTCTGCTCAGATTGGTGATGTTGTTTACTATCAGATTGTTCCTGATTTTAGCCAGTTTTACTCTGTTCAATATAGATGCTTTTGTGAGACATTTAACATTTGAGTTTTGGCTTCTTTTTCTAAAAGGGTTTAGTAGAGAAACATCTTTATCTTTTACCGTGTTGGCACTAAAACTCTGGTAATACATCGGTACAAGTATTGTAAACATTCAAACGATACCATAGGCTACATTTTAAGGACTATTAAGTAGCTCCCAGTCATGTAAACACACCTACAGTACGGCTTCATACAGCCAGGAGCCTCTCTTGTGCATCCACTATATTTTACCACTTATCATGCACTCACTTTAGACCTGCAGCCTTCAAGAAATTATACAGACATGCCCATGACTACACACACACACACACACACACACACACACACACACACACACACACACACACACACACCGACTGACAAAAAGGAGACAGAGAGAACAGGGGTCCGGGGCTAAGTAAGCGGTGCGCCAGGTTATGCGTCATTTACCGCAGCTCAATAACAACCTTTCTCTCCGCCCGACACACCTGGTCACACAAAATGACACTCGCTGTCCTCTGAGAACACACACACACACACACACACACACACACAACATATCTCCTTTCACCCTATGGTGGCCTTAACCAGACACATTACATCCCCACTCTACTATCTGCTTGTGACAGATGTATTTATGTAATGGTTTTGATAGGTATTGATTCACACGGCGGAGCCAGTTAAGAAACAGAGAAAAATGAGATTTCAAAATCAACATGGCTGAGGGTGTGTATGCGCGCGTGTGTGTGTATGTGGTTGAGATGACGCCAAACAAGAAAACGAGAGACGCAGAGAGAAAAGGTGAGAGAGAAAAAGAAGTGTGTGAAAGACGTTTAGAAGAAGCTCAGGTGGAAACACATTTGATTCACAAAAGGGTGATGGGACAGGCTGAGAACATGCATGGACTGTGTGTGTGTGAGAGAGAGAGAGTGTGTGTGTTTGGACTGGCATGATCACATGTGTGTGACCTTGGCTTGGCCCGGTGGTAAAGTGGGGCGTCAAGAGAGTCAGTGTGAGAGCAGCCAAGCGTTCTCCCTCAGATTAGCAGGCTTTATTACTGCCACCAACCACTGGCCTGACAAATCCTCTTATTTCATTTTACCTTCCTTTACCTCTGCCTTGCTCTTTCTCTTTTCCTCACTCTTTTATTCCCCTAAAACCTCCCTCCCCCTCTCTTCTCCCGACTCTGCGGTAGCTTTGCATGCTCCACCTTACACCCCGCCTGGCTCACTCTCAGTTTTCCCTCACAGCGTAACAGCCCTATTTTCTGTTTCCTCAGTTTTGTTTCCTCATCGTCTTTCCATCTTCCGTACCTATATAGCTCTTTTTTTCTACCTTCCTCGACTCCACCTCTTGCTCCACTCCTCTCTATCTCCCCCCCCTCCTCTCCCTCCCTCTCTATAGTGTGATGAATCTGTAGACAGGGGCTAATAATTGTACTTCAGCCCAAGTGCTCATTTTTCTTTGTGTTTGAAAGCTGTGACAGGCAGGAGCTCTTTTTTCTCTACCCCCCCCTCGTCCCTCCTTTCTCCCTCTCACTCTCTCTCTCTCTCTTTTCTTTCTATCCTCACACAATGGGTGAGTAAAATAACTCAGGGTTTACAAGGTCATGCTGTCTAGCGGTGAGGACACGCTGGGGATTTGGGGCTGGAAGGATTTCCTCAAAGGTGCCGTGTTGAGACTTCAATAAAAACAGAGAAAGTTATAGATTGCACAAGCAGATCTGCAGGGGGAAATAAGTGCATTTGATAGTGAACAGGCTCACTGAATCACTAGCTATCTGGATCCAAATGTTATCAATGCTGCCTCAAAGAATCTTTATAAAAGCAAGACTGAAACGGAGAGGAACGTCTGCTTTGTTGCATGTGCCAACAACTCCAGCATCTTCGTGTTATACAACTTTAATCATTTGCAAAGAGAGGACTACTTAAAATGCGATACTTCCTGTCATATAAAACATACACATATTATTTGCAGTCTGTTTCTGAGCCGTGTGTCTTCTTCTATTTTAGTGCTACTGGTTCGTTACATCTCAGCGAGAAATGCATGCGGCACAGCGAGACGGGGCAGCCCTGCAGCACTGTTTACCTCCAAAGCCTCATGCACACACACTATAGTGGTTTTGTTGTCGTAAAAGTGAATTAAAATTGCATTTTCAAAAATCTGCAAAACAAGACATAAAATAAAGAGATTTTACTTTGACCAGCAGACGTTTCCTTTTTATTAAAATGTACTAATTAAGTACAAAGGGAGTCTGGGGGAATCATCAGCTAATTTTTCTTTCTGCAATTACTAAAAAATAGATAATCTCAGGCTCCATCCTAAAAAAGCTGTGTGCAAGCAAAGCACATGTGCAAGATATTGCAGGGAAATAATGTTTCCATCGACTCCACAGTAATACTTTATGAAAATTGATCAACAGTTTTAATCACAATATCATCCTCAAAAGAGAGAGGTGGAACGAGAGCGCGGGGGAGGGAGGAGGACAGAGAGCAAGACTTTATTGCCTGCTGTAGTTAGATGGTAAATTTCCTCCTGGCAGATATTTATTGAGTTAGTTGAGTCTAGAGAGAGCTTTAACATTGATTGTGATCATTAAATATATCCGCTCGAAATGGCAACATGGCATTCTCTCAGTCAATGGAGCCAATAGGAGTAGAACAAAGGCATAATCAAATCAATCCTCTCATAATTATTCTTTGAGAGGTGAAATTAATCACAAGAAGAAATAAAAACAATAATGGAAAATGAAATGGTCAGTCGTAAACAATTACGGCCCAAATTGAAATAAACTCAGTGAAGGGGAAAAAAAATCAACTGTAAATCCAACTAATTAAAATAACATTCTAATGTATATTGGTTATTTGGTTTGCACAGGCTTTCGGTTATTATATTGTCTTGTACTGTTATTATAAGAGAGAGATAAAGTGACAGAAATAAAGAGAGGAGATGATGAAAAAGTGTGTGTGTGTGTGTGTGTGCGAGGCCTTGAGTGTGGGGTCAAGGGATCAAGGTCCTACTCTTGTGAGAGCCGTGCTTCTTTCTCCTCCCTGCTCGCTGAGAGGAAGTGTAGCTTATTGATTAGCTATCAGATGATTCCGATAGGGCCTGATCGATAGGACTTTGTATGAAAGCCAGGCAGGGCCCTCCCTCTTCACTCAGGCACACACCCATGGATCGGCCACTGCAGTGCACAGCAGCACGGACATCTGGTTGTTTGTTTGTTCGCCTGGAGATCCTCATTTGTGTCTTCGAGTCCGCCCCTCCAATCGAAGGCTTCCTCAAACGCTCTGTCTGTTTTTTCGGTTTTCTATAGCTCCACTTTCATAGAGCTGTCATTGATAAGCTAAACCTGCGAGCTTGGCTAAGCATGATGCCTTCATCATTAGCAGCTTCCTTTAGCAGGGAGGTGCAAGAGAGGGAGCAAACATTACAGATGCATCAGGTGTGGAGTTACCCTCTTTAGGATCATCACAGACTCTGCAATCAAATAACTATCTCAAGTTATTTCTTCAAGTATTTCTTTGAATAAAATGATATTTCAACAGCAGTAAAGTGCAACACAACCCAGGAGTCAGACCCAACAAGCAGAGGCATTGTAGTGGGGGTAAAAGTGGGACTGATTACCCAGGGCCCCAATGGGAGGGGGTGCTTGAAAAGCCTGGGATGAAAAGTTTGGTTTTGTTTGATTTTTTTGTTTCTAAGTAATTAGTGCCATAACTATATTAAAACTGGCTGAATAAATGAGTTGAGAGGCTGAACTTTGTATAAAAAATGGTGGAAGCTCTCTGAGGCCCCTCTCACCCCTGAAAGGTGCAAAATGGTTTAGTCCACCCCTGCTCCAGGATTCATCTGTAAATGCAGCAAAAGCCAAGTGAGTGAGTGCTTCAGCTGCTGGAGCTTCAACATACACTGTCGTGTCTTTCCCCAAAGAAGGGAAATTTGGGCTCCAAAAGGGGAAAGAAAGAGAGAAAGACAGAGAGAAAGAAAGAAAACTGATTCTGTTAAAAAAAAAAAAATGTAAAAGTTGCGTGAGACATTGATCAAGGGAGGAAAGGCATGGGGCCCACAGACTGCTTATGCATAGGGCCCAGAATTTGGTGCTACACCCCTGCCAACAAAACAGACCAGGGGTCTCACTTATAAACACTCTGTACGCACAAAACAAGGCCTGAAAGAGGCGTACGCCATTTCCCACGCAAAATTTGTGACCCGCAAATAAAATACTTGATGGAAACTTCGACCAATACTTCAATACTTCAGAACATTTTGGAGACGGGAAATTGGTGATGCAGATGATGAGGTGGATGCCTGACTGTAGAAACTGTCCAATATTTTTTGGTGCACAGCATTTTTGGCTTTTGTTCGTACGTACATTTTATGTGCACATATGTACACATTGTTTTATATATCAGACCCTAGATGAGGCAGGAATTGTCTTTTAGTCTATTCAGTAGTGACACTACCAGAAAGGAAGTCTGCAATTGGAAACAATAAACGCAGTAAGCGGACTAACTAAAACAAGTCACTGGGGTCAGAGAACAAGCAGAGGGAACCTAGACAGCTGACACGCTAAACACTTAATAACTGGGAAATATGTCTGTTCAAAGCTGGACCAGGCTGACACTGTGGAAGGGAACAGTGTTGTCTCGCACAGAAGCTCGTGTCAGGAAGAAAAAAAAAATGCTTTGACTATAACTGATAAACAAAAAGGCAAACTCCCATGAGAGCCAATTTTTTTCTTGGGATTAAAGTATGAATGATCAGCACCACGGACAGCAGCCGGAAGAAACCTTGGTATTAACATTTTTAACACTGTAGCAGTGGTGTAGCAAACATTGCTGTTTGCTCCTATTTAGCATGACTGTGGCAAAATCACTCTGGGGTCACAGCACCGCACTGCACCTGGACAGTTCTATAAAATCTGCTTGTTTTCTCACTCCTCACTGGGTACATACCAGACACTGACTGCTCTTGCAGAGGGTGTGTATGAGTGTGTGTTGTATCTCTGTTCCAGGTGTGTTCTGTGCTGTGAAAGGACAGCGATAAGACACCTGTACTCTGGGTGCAGTTACAGATTATAACAGGGCAGGACATCGGTATCAGTTTCTGGGTAGGCCATGGCCGTGTAAAAGCACAGCGTGTTTCTGACTGAAGTGTGAGTGTGTGTTCTGTAACTGTGTCGGCATGAAAGGGACTCTGTAACTCTGTATGTTTGTGTTTGTGTGTGGGCCGGGAAGAGTTTTCTGCTTTTCTGATTGGAGTAGTGATGTATGAGGCAGCTGGTGATCCACAGCTGGTTGATCTGTCCTTTGCACCCGGGTCAGCATATGAACAAAGCAGAAAAAGTGAATTAAATGTATCATCAAACACACTGTGTAACGTTAATGCTTTCTTAATACACACTGAATACATTTTCTCCTCAGGAACAGTTGTGCTTAGACTTCAGTGTTGCTCACTTGTCAGCTCCCTACACAAATATCTCCCCCTAATGGCCTCCAAATGAATGGACCTCCACTTTTGTGTCTGAAAGGATTTCACACACGTGTTACTGTAAAACAGACTTTTATTAAATGTTCTCTCTCATTTGTTTTTCTTACAGATATCATGACACTGGAATGCTGATGTTTCAAGAGCGACCTACGGCACCCAGACTGCCATAAAGCACAATGTCTCAAAAGCGTCCCAACAGCGGCTTCAGGGCACCCAATCCACAGCAAACCCAAAGCCAGAGTTCAATAATAAAACAATGATGATAAAACAAACAAACAAACAAAAAAAAAAACAGGGGACTGAAATCGCTCACATTCTTCTACTCCAACAACAAGGGAAGATACAGAAATTAAAGGTCCTGGACTCTGGAAATAAGATTCATCACCATCTGTATTTGCTATTCAAATGGACACGGATCACCCAACAAATACCTCCAAATTGTAATTTAGATTTACCAGAGTATAGATTATCAATACATAGGTTGAGTCAAATAGCAAACAGAAAAAAAATATGATGTCCATACCCCTTTAGCACATACCCAGAAATCAGGATATTGTAAATACTGTACAGAAAACTAATAGGGACATTGATAAGAAATAAAATTATTGCAGAATAATGTATATAGCCATAAGAATCATACCTCTAGTGTGTTTATATACCCATGAGTGTCACATGCCCATTACTCCTTATTTCTTCTATGCCCAAAAAGATTTAGCACAACGATTAACCAACTCTCTGTATCTCAATAGGAAACATCCACATCTATGTAGAACTAGACAAGAGGACACTGAATTAAATTGGGAAGACACAATATTTGCCATATAATACACTATTGCTGGGAACAGATGCATATGCCATAGAGTGTATGCTTAATAGGTAACCCTGTACTGTTAGCAACACAGGTCATCTGCTTCTTTGAACTTTGCTCTTTTAAATAGACAGTCGTGAAATGGAGAAGACTTCAGAGAGTTATAAAAACAGACAAACTTAAAGAGATCCCTGAATTCCTCCCAAATCTTCTCCCGTCCCCTCCCTCCCATTGTAAACTACCACAGTGGAGCTGAACACAACTCAAACTTTAATTTATTCAATAGAGTGTATATGAACCCCTCCTGTACTGTATATGTAGTGTGTTTTAGCCCCCGTAGTGACGTGACATATCCAGATGGACTTCCGTGGTTTGGCAGCTCTCTTGTAATGTGCAGTCAGAGGACAGTTACCTTTTATTCCAGTCATACATACATGGACATTTCTGTGACACACCATCCTTCCTCTTTACTTCCTGTTTGGCTAGTCCACCTCCTCCTCTGTTCATCAGAGGGCCTGTATGCCTGCTGACCTCTCAGCGACCAGGCGCTCGCTCAGCTCCCACAGGCTGGCAGCACTGTTCTGGTCCAGGGCCTGGCTGGACGGCTGGCAACGGAAGCAGTTGTTGAAGTACATGCCGCCTAACCCCTCCAGCTCCGGAGCTACGGCACAGTACACCGTGGTGGCCGCCCCCTGTTGCTATGGACAGAGAAACACAGAGAGAACGAGATACGAGTTCAGTGGGCGAGTCGTGAGACTGAGACAACGAGACGGCATCAGCCTGCAGGAGGAGACAAAATGCAGAGAGCCCATTTACTGACTCAGACAGTAGGACGTGTCCTGGTCGGAGAAAAAGAGAGGACGAACACCGACCACATCGTTGTGTCCTCTGTGAGACACACATACACATACACATACACACACACACACACACACACACACACACACACACACACACGCATACACACACACAGAAAAGAGACAGCAGGACAGAGTGTCAACAGGAAAAAAAAAAAAAGACTCCACACGCTGTCTCTCCCCTCTCCCTGCAGCCCATGATGACTGGGTCATATTACCATGGGAACGGCATAACCCCTTACTGTACATATATTTATATACATATATTTATTTATTTATTTCTCTACCCGGTGTGTACAGGACCTCTGGCTATATGGGACCATGAGAATGCTACAGATGTACAGACTCACAGTGGAGAATGTGAGAACATGAAAATGACACCAGCTCCTGTCTGGATGGGAATCACCAGGGAAACTACAGTTTTTATGTATAGTGTAAAAGAGCAGGTTTTAATGTTGTGGTTATGAATATGTATATTTTCACATGATGTGTATATGGGTTCAGCCAGGCTTTCAAAAGTGAGAATAAGTATTGGGAATCATGCAAGAAACAATTATGTACCTACATGTTTGAATCAGAAGTTGGTTTGTTATAGATGTACAATACACACACACCACACACACACACACACACCACACACCACAAGGCTTTCCCTCCGACTCTTTCTCAGTAAGTCCGCTCTCATTTTTTAGTTTAAATCTGAAGATCACTCAAGTCTCAACCCCGAAATTGACTCATGTTTCATGTCGTCTCCAGCCAAGACGCACTGTGAAAGTAAAACAGTATTTGGACGCAACCTGCTAAGTTCTCTAATACACCCTGTCCCATCAGTCAGTAATTAGTAGGGATATTCTTGGAGGAGGGAGATTTCTGTGACATTTGAAAATGAAAGTTGAAATTGCAGCAGAATAAACACGTCAGAGAGAATTACACACATAACCCAACTGCTCAAAGAAGGATCTTTCATGTTGCAGCTCCGGCTAAAAGCTGCTGTGACAGCTTCCCTGCAAACTCCGGGGCTGGAGACGACTTCTATACGGCCACATGAAATGGCTCGCCTCTTTATCTCCCAATGAGAGGCGGCGAGAGCGAGATGGGGGGCAGAGAGAGTGAGAGGGAACACTGATGTGGAGGCTGAGGACTAATGTTTAGCACAGAGCACTGGCACACAGTGAGACAACCCCGTATACGTTGTAGTCAAACATGGGCAAGACACACAAACATACACACATGCATAATGGAGCCACATTACATGCCAACTGTTTGAACAGCTTCCTAAAGCAGCTGTGAGACAAACACACATGAAGTGGAAAGATCCATTGAGGTCTAAAGCATTTATACTTTCACATGCAAGTACAAAAATATGCACATAAATGCAAATGCTACGAATGAAATACACACACCAACCGGAATCCAAGAAACATTTTTTTTCTCATCAACACACACACACACACACACACTCACACACACACCCCCCTCTAAGCTCTAAGTAAACTTCCGCCAGGAGGAGCCCTGGTGTGTAACGTCGCAGCAGCAGATTGAGTGTGTTTGAAGTGCAGTGTGATGAGAGAGCTGGTAAACAGCAGATGAAAAGGCAGCATCTCTCTGTGTGCCGCTGTCTGTCTCACCTGCCAGTGGGGCGATAACTTCATCCACATCACATGTCGCTATATCAAAGACAGACAAATGCCAAGCAGTGTCTCTGAGTTGCAGGTTCACACGCGCTCAGTTTAACTCATCTCCCTCGCTTAGGGCATCTGATTTAGCTTGTCTGAAAGCTAAATGCCTTTTAAACTCCACTGAAGATTTCACTGCTGCATGCTCTGACTCGCTGACGCCCCCTTGAACTTGGCTGACTTTCAAAGCAGTTTGTTTGTGACCAGTTACCAAACACTGGTCCTGCTGCAAGTACAAATATTGATAAAAAACTTTCACTCTCATAATCCAGATTTACACGGCTGACTTCTTAATGATGTCTCCAGTTTTTTTCCTAGAAAAGTCTGTACTACTGTTTCTATGCTTGCTGCTACAGTCCAGTTAGAGCATGGAGCAGCAGTGCATTGACTGTTTGTGCTGTGTGTCCAGCAATGTGCTATCTTATTGGTGTTTAGCTCATCCCCCTCACCACTTGACCCTGTGACCTCTGTAGAAGATAAGGCTGATGAGATTAGGCATTAACATGCTCAACCACCCACCACAGCCATCTATCATTGTGTGTGTGTGTGTGTGTGTTTGCAGATAGGAGGAAAGGGGTGTGTAAGGTAGCGAGAAAGAGACCAAGAGGGGGTGTGCAGCAACCTCGATACACTCACATTGCACAATTACGCATACGGTATTCATACGTGCATGCCCAGACACAAGCATGCGCCTGCACACGAGCACGAACAGATACGCAAATAAACATTTGGGACAATCTACACAAAGGTGACATCACTGAACCAGTGTGCATCATACACATCTGTGGTGTTGACAGCCATTTCTAACCCATGTGAAACTGTAGATTATGCCTGTAAATTTAGCTGTCTACAAGCTGATGGATTTTGCTGTGTGTCTTTCTATCTTCTGCAACTAAATGTGAATCATTACCTTGTGTACAGTAGTTTTCAGAGAAACATCTGTGGTGTTTTAGAGTTGTTCTCTACTACCCAGAGCTGGAGACTTTGACTCGCCTGACAGCTGGACTTGACACGAGACTTGAAAACAAAACTAGAACAGTTCTGACTGGACAACAAAAAAAAATATACCGCAATTTGCCATTTTGCAGGTTACTGCAAAAGGTTTTGTAGATGTAGTTAAAAAAAAGTGCATTTACTAAATCATTGTGATTAAATTGTCGAGTTGACCTGCCTATTGCTGTGCAATTGGCCTGTTCAAAACGCCAGTCACATGGATCCATCTACGTACATTTATAGCCATTTATTATAGTTCTTTAAAAGCTCTAATACATTGCCTTGAGAGGACTTGGCCTCAGCTATGTAAAAAGATTTGACTAGTGCCGCCATGTCATTAGTGAGGACAGTCTTTACAGTTTTCTGATATCAATGGCAGTATTGGAAATGCTTCTGGAGTGCTGGATTGGGTATCAGTGACTAGCTCGTCTAAGCAACGACCTGATACTACGTAATTATTCAATAAACTTAAAAGTAGTTTCACACCTGCAGTTTTTCCAGAAATATTTTTTTTAATAGTAGCCTACACAGCAAGATGTTAGCAAAGTTGGCAGCATTTTACACTGCAAATTCCCACCAGTAAAAAGGCAACATGTACAGGACGCAACGCTTTAGTTTCAGATAGCATCAGATCGGTACTTGGTATTGGCCGACACCCAAGTTCAGGTATTGAAATTGGTATCGGAAAGGAAAAAATGAAACAACAGCAACACAACAGTCAGCATTCAAAGACCTGAAAGACTCCAATACAGACTTGAGACTTGACCAGGACTTGTTTTGAATCACCTGAGACTACACTTGAACATTCCCCAAAAGAAAAACAGCTCTGCTATAACCACACTGATTTGGGGAGGGGAGAAGATGGGACAGACGAAGTGCACCAAAACAACCCTAAATCTAAAATGATCCTCTATGCTACAATAAAAAACAAAAAAATAATAAATAAAGATCAGTGCACTACAGCAATATGATAAACCAAAGGAGCAGGACAGTTCATCTGTGTATATCTGCTTTTTGTGGGTAACAAAAATGCACCCCAATGCTGAGAAATGCTCACAAAACACCCTGCAATAAGCTGACTGTAGATAAGCAGCAATGAGCCTGCACTTAGCCTGGGATCCACTACTACGGCTCTGGAACTGCTCTGGGATCAGATCCAAGTCTTCCAATCTCAGTGTCGACTCAATACCCATGGACCTCATGGACTCGCAATAGAAATGTCCTTGTATAGTGTTACGCAATAATCAGTTGCTGAAAACTCCTTATTGAGCGTATTCAAAAGCAAAAAGGGTATGTGGGGGAGGCGTGGTGTTGTTGAATTAACAGTAATGTTCTTTTGCCGTGTTTTGTTCTGTGTCTTCATCATCCAAGTTGTACTCAGCCGTATGAGCTTTCTCTGACCCCTTATGCATGTGACCCTTCACCCCCACATCTGTAGTTATGACATTGACCTCTCCCTCTGACCTGGATGTAAATAAACCCAGTACTGTAGAGCAGTCTGTTTTTGGCCCATCCCTGTACATACAAACCTGTAAATACAAACAGCTATGCATGCTGAAAACCTAGCAATTCTTTCAGGTACTTTTATAATCCCCAAATTCTCATATGGCATGTGCTGAAAAAAAAAAAGAATAATTTAAAAAGTAGAAAAAATAAAAGATTAAAAATTAAAAAAAAAAGTTTAAAATAAATCAGTTGATAATATTGTCAGGCAATATCCTCTCTTGGACAGTGTGTGTAGAGTCTTCCTGTTTTCTTACTCCTGTGGGTGGTTCTCTTCCTTTGCCTGTCCTTCTGTGTTTCTGCTCACCATCTGTGTCAGTTGTTGTCAGTTGGCATTTGTACAGCAGCGAGGGTTGAGGCAGAGCAGAAAAGAGAGGGGGAGCGTTCACCAGCTGACCTCTGTGATGGCACTCCAATTCTGCAGCAGTGCTATACGTTGGCAAAGCTATTTATGCCGGGGACACAATTTGAGAAGTTCGGCTCCTGGCATAAACCACAGATCATTACGGCATATGTCCATGTTTGTCATGTGAAGGCCGTCTGGATGTGCAGCAGGTCAAGAAAACAGTTTTGGTTGATTTTTTTGTTAAATACTTTGTGGTAGCTCGCTTGAAGTTTGGTAAGCTGTCAATCACAGACAAGCAGCATCCTGTGATCTTAAGCTCCCACTGCGTAGTTCTATAAACAAGTGCTGATGAATACTATTTTACCCTGTTTTAGACAAAGTCACATTTTAGGAAAACAATAAACTATTGATTTTTTTTCTCAGCTATAAGTGGTGAAATACCTAAATTCTACAGTTGATATACTTGATGACTTATTTTCTACAACCCAGTGTAATAAGGCTACAGCATGCATTTGGAAAGTACTTCCTGGCCTGTAGCTCCAGTAAAGGGATCAGGAGGAGTGCAGTTTTTGCCTCAGCCCTCTGCCCGGCCTCGTGGACTAGCTATCCTGAAAGTGGGATTCAAAAGGGATTGTGATTCTGTTTCAGGAATGGTTTTTTTTTCAGCCTGTGATGTTTCAAATAGATGGAGGTGTCTGATTTTTAATCTGTGCTAAAGATATTTTACATTTAATAAATAACCATTGAAATCAAAACCTTCCTTCGTGTATTTGTGCAGTTTATGTGTGAACGTGTGTGTGCTTTGCCCTCAGCCTTGGTAACCTCTGCGAGCCGACAGCTCAGCTGAGCGTGCCTGGTCCAGCTGTAGAGGGAATCCTGGGTAACGCGGTCCCCTCAGATAAACAAACTCTCCCTCCATTCAGGTTGACCACTGAACCAAGAGCAGAGGAGATTAGCACCTCAAACACCTCAGCACACACTTCAGAAAGCATCCTGACACTCACCCTTGTGACTCTGCGGTGACCCCTGTCACCCTGACTGAGGCGGGCCAAAGGTCACAGTAGACGTTAGCCAGTATAGGCGCTGTGCATTTTTTCAGTTGTAGCGTAATAAAATAATCCACAAGTACTGATTCACTTCTCCACATCAAGCAGCCCTGAATGTAAGCTAAAGCCTTTACTCAAGTGAGAGCCATGTCCATAATCTGACTGAGAGCTTGTTACGATCCCCAGAGTATGACCAGCTCTCCTCATCATGGGTCTCCCCAGTGATTAGTCTACCCCTGGTCATCTGTATGTACTAAACTCTATTTCATACCCTCCATTAGCCCACAGGCGGATGGCTAATATTCACCTACGGGCAGTGTTCTCCCCTGAGGGGCATTAAGGACAGGATGGAAGGACCAGCCTCCTCCCTCCCTCCTTCTCTTTCCGTTCCTTCATCATGCCCGCTCAATCTCTCTCAGTCTGTCAGCCTTGCCCCCTGCTCCTTTCTCGGCCCCTTCTTTTCCATCAGCCCTCTGCAGATCCCTTTTTCCCCTGCAGCCCCATCCCCCTCCGGCCTCATAACTTACAGGACCGGGCACACTGTAGCCGAGGTCTCATGGGTAAACGGTCATAGTAGGACCTCTTGGAGGTAAATGGATCTCTTTCCCTGGAGTCCCAGATCACAGATGAACCCGGCTGACATTCTTTCTTTCTATATAAGCGAGCGGAGTGATGTAGTAGAAGATGAGAAGGCAGAGAGAGAAAGGAGCAGAGGAATAAACTACGTAGGAGTGACAGGAACACAACACAAAGCACAGCAGAACCCCCCCTGCACTATTTCTCTCTCTTTCTCTCTGCGGCCCTCCCTTTACCCCTTTTGCGCCAGATAAGATCAACCGAGTGTCAGTCATCAACAGCCTCCTGTCACACTGTGATTGTTCATCTGTTTTGTGTGTGTGTGTGAGTGTGTGTAAAGTCCAGTGCGACATTGCTGCATACATTTAATGCCCGCATGTTCAGGGGAACAATAGAAGAGGAAGTGAGGAACGAGGTAGAGGGAATGCAAAGGACATGAGGTAAAGGAGGAGGGGAGGCATAAAGATGAGAGGAGGGACAAGGAGAGCAGGGAAGGAAACGAAGGAGAGGAGGAGGTGAGGGAGCTAGGACACAAGGCATCCAAGGGGAAAACGACGAGGAGTCAGAAGGACTTGTGCAACGACTGTGAAACTATCTCATTTTTATCTTGCGAGAGGACTTCCGAAGTGATCCGCACAACCTAATTATTTTCCCCTAATAAAAGCAACATATGCTAAGACAATAAAAGGCCTTATTGGACACCTATTCATTAAAGAGGAGCAGTAAAAGGAGCAGGACTCTGGCACAGGGATTAGCTTTTAAAAGGGCTTTTCTCTGGCTGGAAATGGCCTTAGTCTTCCTTTAGCACGCCCATATGGGTGCATAGCCCACCATAAAAGATCTGAATTATACATGAAGAGGCCTGGCTGCTTTATTGGCTGTGATCTGCTTTTTCACTCTCACCTGATTGCGTCAGTGCACGATACCTGAAACTTTGGACTGAATCACTCTCTGCTGTGTGAACACACGGCGAGCAGTTGTGAGCGGAAGAAATGCTCAAATGTAAAGTACATATTGGTAACGACAACCATTCAGCAGCAGTAAGATAACCCATAATTCACAAAAGTTGGTCAAGTTAGTAACACCTGGTAGAAATAACGCGCACTGGTGACTCAAGTCTGACAGTTTGACACAGTGAAGTCATTATTCCATATGGTCAATGTACTGTAAGTGTCAGTATGTTTCTATTATGAGCAGAGCAATGCTGTCTGTGTGTCGGTATGTGAGTGTGTGATGAGCTGGTGTAATAGGGCCACACACAGGTGTGTGTATGCTCACCTCCTCACTGATGCACCAGCTAATTGGTCTCCTGCGGCAACCTGACATATTCACACACTCTCTCTCTCTCTCACACACACACACACACACACTTTTTCAGGTGTGCACATACCAAAAACACACACACGTACAATTTAGTGTGCAATAGTTATATCCACGTGTATACAGAGTGTGCAAATATGCACACATGTGCAAACACAACCGTGCGTGCGCCCACATGCACAGGCAGCCCGCAGAGTGTATTTCCAAATGAACTCATTATCACAGTGCTGACTCCAAGTGAAGAATGACACCCTAACAGACTGCTCATACTGTACACACACCTACTGTAAAGTACTGTGAAAGAAAATAAAAACCAATGACCAGAAAGGTATACTGTAAAACACAAGCTATGAAAGAAAATGTACCCAAGAGCCAAACATCTCTAAGCTGCTTCCAAAATTCAGTGTGTTATTTCTCCATCAAAGAAAAAGGCAGGAGCTCCTAACACAAGGAACATGATGCGAAAATTATCTGTGTTTTTGTTATGTTAAATACCAGTGATGATAGCAGCCGACACTCCAACAGCAGACACGCACCCGGCTGTAACAATTACTGAGAATACAATCCCAAAATTTAACATTACAACTGGGAAGAAAGCCCTATTGTTCAGCAGAGCAGAGATACATTTTAAAGCTATCACACAAAGCACAACGGAAAATGTATTTTTAGGCAAATGACTGACATGGTTGAGGAAAAAAAAAAAAAAAAAAAAAAAAAGATAAGTATAGTCCACTGAATGCACAGAGTGAGCTTCAGTTGCAAATTAAAATGTTTGTCTTCATTTCTCCTGTATAAGATCCATCCTCCATGGCTGAATTATGTTTTTTTTCTTCCCAAAAAACTATATTTGTTTGCTTTCAAGCTCAACCTAACAATATCTAAACTTCATCTTCTTCTTCGGCTGTAGTAGGAAATAAAAAAAAGTCCCTTCACATTGTCTATCCTGCTCATAACCCATTCTCCTACCCCCCATCCCCACCCTCCCCCCTTCCTTGTGCTGGAGGTCGAGAGAGGGATGTTCTGTTTTAAATAAGAAGGCAGCACTGGCCCATTAAACTCTGATAGTAATGATATTAATTTGGCAGGAACGTGTCATTTTCACAGGAGAGCAACTAGCTGAACTGTCATTACGCACACACTTACACACACACGCAGGCGCAGCATTCTGTCTCATTCACACTGTCTCTCGCACACACTCTCACACAAACCCATGCTCTCTCTTCCTCTCTCTCCCTCCCTCACACACACACAAACCAGGAACATGTCACAGGAGAGCAGCTAGCGGTAACATTATGAGAGAGTCGGAGAGATCTGCTAATGGGATAGATTAGTGTGCCCTTGGTCACAACGGCTACAATGGAGTGACTGGAGCTGTGACTTATATCCATGTCCCCCTTCTTCACCCCCTTTTTACTCCCCTCTATAGCACTTTCTCCTGCTCCTCTTCCTCTGACCCCTTCTTCCTCTCTCCCTCCTGATACTCAAGAACTCAAGAGCTTCACATTTTATTTTGCCTCTTGCTTCAGCCTCTGTGGGGCAGACTTGTCATCACCAGGTTGGTGCTGGAAACTTGATCCGAACAGAAGCGGAGCGAAGATCAGGGCGAGGATGACAGAGCTGTTTGTGTTGCATCCAGAATACAAAGCAGTGACACACTATCAGATTTGTTTTTCCTTTTTTCCCCATTTATGGATCCTTGTTAATGAAGCCTAATAAGCACAGAGGACCTTACTAATCAATACACAAATAAAAGTGATGGCAGTCACACAGTGTTATTTGTTTTCTGAATGGAAAGCTGGTTACTCTCATCTCTTTATTAGTAGCATTTTGTTTAAATGGATTACAAAACTTTTTGTTTTTGTTCACATCTAGTTTGGGTATGTCTCGATGTGGCAAGCTTGGTATTGATATTTGAATGAGTCAAAGTGAATGCACGTAGAAGTTTGTGTGTGTGTGTGTGTGTGTGTGTGTGTGTGTGTGTTAATATGCAAGAAAGAAAATGTGAGAATAAAAGAAAATGACAGAGAGGAGATAGAAAGATTGGTTATTTAAAAGAAAGAACATCTCATCTCGAGGAAAAGGGTGCTACGACTAAGCTAAAATTACCAGGCACTCCTCAAGAAACACCCAGCTGGGAGCGCTTGAGAGCGCTTTGAAAGCGCAGCTATTTTTCAGCTGAGACGCTTTGGTTGCGTCTGATTGCTATGACATGGAATATCTGTGAAAGTAAAAATGTCGACGCAAGGTAGAGTGCTTGCTTTGGATGGAGGGAAGACTGAAGCACGTGGGGAGAAAGGATGGACCTACCAGTCAATGTGAGTTCATGAGAGGAAACATATACAGTATACAGTATAAATACACTGTATATGAACATATTTCTTATCCATTGTTGTTCACACTAAAATGTGACAGTCTTTGTGATCCTTGTCCTGCCCTAAGTGACAGTGACAAGTGCAGGGTTTTACCAAAGTTGAACATATTTCAACTCTTGGTGACCAGAAAAAAAACATGTCAAACATGCAGCACTCAGCGCAGAATAGAAGCTCAGTGCCTCGTCACGCTGCTTGCATTTATAGCGTAGCATAAATACGCAGCGCTCCCAGTGGAAAGAATTAAAAAATGATGCTGGTCTTAGTTAAAAACACTTTGGTGGACACAGTCTTTTAAAGTGGAGACCAGTTTTTTTCCTTTAACTTATCATTATGAAATAAATGTTAATTGCATAATGTAATGGTTATAGAATTATGACACCATCAGCATTTAGACTGGTTCCCTATAAACCTCACTTTCACTGTGCAAATCTGTCTGCTGCCAGGTACAATCTCCTGGGATACCAAAGGCTAGATTTACAGCACAAACGAAGTGCGTTAACCACTGCACAACCAAAAAGGTAAGAGGATAGAGCTTTTGTTTTCCACAGTAGCTATCTCTAGTTTACCCTCTACCCAGCAAAAGAAAGAGAGCCCCATTCCCAGGATCTGATCTGTGACAGCAGCACCAACAATACTACCATTTGAAAACACTAGGTGGAAAAGTTGTCTGTTTCCACTGTAAGACAAGCAGGCGTAAAGTTACTCTTGGGGCCAAAAACCCAAAGGACTGCAGAGCAAACCTCTGAGCGTTGACCTTTACTTGTTATAATTAATGTGGACTGTTGTTATCCCTACCAATGAACAGTCAAGGTAGGTCACGTTACCTTTAAATTCTTTTATATTAGCTGCTACACTGCATGAGAGAATTCCCTTCAATGGGAGATTTAATTAGGGAAAAGAGGGGGCCTTTAGACCACTACACTGGAAAAGTATGCACGGATTTTTTTGTGCTCTATGACACTGCTAAATATACTCACACACACTGTCTCTCTCGCACACACAAGCAGGTCACACACACATGCATGCTGACATACATTAAAACACATTGAGCCTCAGAGCCGTAAAACACTACAGAAGGATGTGCCGCCGCATCGTGCAGTATACAAACTGAATGCATTTAACTATTTTTATTGGTATGCTGATCCATTCCTATGTGTGTGTGTGTGTTTGTAAGTCAGTGTGTGAGTGTGTGTCCCAATATGCTCCTGTGAGTATGTGTGTGAGCGCATGTGTGTTTCTGTGTGTGTCCACGCTGACCCCATCTCGGCACTCCTGACCGGTTGAATGCGGGCTGCATAAATTAGTGCTGATGCTCTGCGATGTAATTATGCTGCTGTCAGGACGGCCCCTCTACTCAAATTCATTTTAATAAAGTTGGTCTCCAAGGTTACCGACCGGGGGTCACCTTCGGTGTCAGCCCCTATGGATCGCGCCCACAGAACATTCTGAAAGTCTGCGGTCGGAGTACGGTAACACCTTAACACGACAGCCTGAGCCCCCCACATCACAACACAAACAAACCTCCCACTGACTTACTCAGGATACAGAGAGGCAGGTGGCAGGAACAAGGAGGGAGGCAACAAGAGTGGTAGAAATGAAGAGGTGGTACACACAGAGAGAAAACTGTTCAAATGGAAAGGTAGAATAGGAAATGTGGGGAAAGGAGGGGGTAGAGGTGTGGGAGGGTGAAAAGAGAGAGAGGTGGGAGCATGAAAAAAGGAATAAAAATGAGAGGAAAAGAGTAAAAAGAGAGGAGGGGGACAAGGGTAGAGGGACAAGGAGAGGGCGAGGGAGTGTCTCTCTTGGGCAGATGGCGGGGTGTATTCTCATTTGTCCTGCTACAGTGTGTGTGTGCTAACACTAACCTCCAGGGCAGAGCTGCAGCACAGAACACGCTCTCAATTAGCCAATAACACAGACCTGCGCACACAGCTGGGAGAGGGAAAAGGCACTGCTCTGTCTCTGCACAACAAATAGTTAAACATACAGGGACAGAGGACGCTGCCACACTACCAGCTGAAACAAGTCCCATATGAATAAACTGTGGATACATTTCCAATTATTTTAAAATACCATCACATTACTGGATGTCTGAGTGTTTGTGCTTAAGGTTATGTACTTACAGGTACACCAGTTGTGCTCTAAGTGATTGAGACGAATAGGCCATTTGCAAAAATGTTTGCATAAAAAAATCTAAATGGAACAACCTTAGGAATTTGGCATATCTTATTTCATCTAAGTAGACAGGTTTCAGAGAGAAATTGTGGCATAAAGTTACTCTGCTGGATGTTTTTCACTGAATGACTCATTTAAATTGACAAATACCCCGCCTCGCATCAGCTGTGTGCATCTATTCATCAAGTGAGATGCTTTTTTTTTTCTCCTCATTGGTTTTTGTTTTCTTGCACGACTTTTAAATATTTGTTTTGCTTGCTTTTGAGGGTGTCATTTATACAGTGTGACTGGCTGAGTTGACAAGGTATAAAGAATAAATGCATTATTATTTAACTGGCACATCAACCCTTTATTTCTGAAGCAGTTTTATGCTACAGATAATAACTAGAACCAAACGGTTTTGTCTGGCTTTAATGTTAATTTTAAAACTGGCTTTAATATAAAATCATACAAAGGTTTTGCTGCTTGTTACTGAGCTATCATGCTGATATTAAAGAAACAGTGTGTAGGATTTAGAGGCATCTGGCGGTGAGGATTGCAGATTGCAACCAGCTGAAACATTTTCCAAGAATTAACTCCCATTTAGCAGTAGTTAGAGCACTCGTCTTCCATGCGGAATGTCCAGGGTTAAAAACCTGCTGAGGTGGACATCAGCAATGGCATGCGGTCGCAAGAGGTTCCCACCATCAAATCACACGGGATCAGATTAGTCTGAGCCAAGTCCTCAACGAGAGTGCGTCTCAAGCCCGTTGTAGCCGGGAGGTTCCAGACGTAAAAGCGGATTCAACTACCGGTTAGAATTCCTTCAGTGTTCAGTGGGTTTTTAAAAAGAGCCGAATTGTTCGCAGAAGTCTCTTGCTCTCCAAAACACACAGATTAGGTGATTAAAGCTGGTAAAAAAACAGTGAGTATAGCAGTTTTACATTAAAAAATTGTGTTTCTCCGACACTGTTTGGCTCCTTGCAGACGGGCCATTAGCACAGCATCTCCAATTGTGTGCTTGCCTTTTTTCTCTGTTAACTTAAGATGCAGACATTGAAGAGGTTTCACCAGGAGCTGAATTATCTACAGAGGACTTTCCCTCAAACGGACCTGGTGATTTAAAGTGGTAAAAACACTGAATAAATCTACTGTAAAAACATGGTATTGCAACATGGGGGACTCCGTGGACAAGGAACTGCTTCTTAAGGCCTTTGCACACTGAATCTGTTTTTTTCATCTGTAATTGTTGCACATCTAAAAACAAATACGATCTCATGTTGTGTCAACCATGTTTGCACACAACTTTTGTCCATCATTAAAAAGATTTTCTGCTTTTTTCACATCCGTCAGAAACCTTTAGAGATGTTTGATCAGGAATCAGTGAAGAAAATGCGGCAGTAGGACACAGCCATGACAAGTCAGAGGAACGGGTTGCAGAGAATCATCTCATAACTAAGATTTCACTTTCAACAGTTCAGATAGTAATACTCAGGTGCATGATGACGAGGAGGACTGCTCCGCCCCTTCATGCAGCTGTGGTGCCAAATGAAAGACAGCCAGATAGGTAACTCCAGTGAAGAAAGGCAAAGGAGGAAATGTGTCTTTTCATTTTGTCACATATTGTGAATTTTTGCAATGAATGGAACAATAAAACACATGGGAATCGGTTTACAAGTTTTGCGTGATGATTTTTTTAATATGATGGATAAAAAAACTGAAAAAAAAAAACAAAAAACAAAAACGGACTTAGTGTGCAAAATGTAGATGTTACAACAATTCTCATTTCCAGGTGATTATACAATAAAGAAAACTTACTCATTATATCATATTCCATTTCTGCCAATAATATCTGCCTAAATCCTACACACTGCTCCGGACTTTACCTGCCCATGTTTGAAGTTGTACATTGTGAATATTGAAATCTCAGTGCGAGCGACCAGATTCACTCAAACACTCTCCCTGCACTTTCTTTGGTCTGCTATCATTCAGTGTGTGAGAGTGTTTAGCCCAGCCGTGTGGACTGGGGTGACTTTGAGTGCCTGTGTAATAGTTACAGCAGCACGCTTTGTTAGCTGCAGGTAATTTATGGTTGAACTGGCCTGATAGTCTGATACGATCGACTGCCCCGACTGTCTTTACCGGCCGGCCCCAAAGACACAGAGGAAGACTCTATCTGAGGAGGGGAGGTAAGAAAGAGACACAGAAGGAGAGATGAAGATAGTGGGCTGCACGGCGACTTAAACTGTCACAACGGGAGGGAAAGAATGTGGATTTAGACTATAAGATTTAGAGAAATAATAAAGCAAAAATGAGTGTGACAAAAGCGCGCAGAGGAATGAGTAATGCAGGTGAAAGAAGGGTGAGAGAAATGAAAGAGTTGCAGAGCAGTTAAGTTCTCAGCATCTCTCTTGAGGTGTGCTGAGAATTAGATTGCATTAAAGACTGACAGTCCATTCATCTGAACTATACCAAGAAGGAACATTTAGTTAATTGAATGATTAATAAATTCAGCTCAGTCACACTATTTCACTCTGGTGTTGGCTTTGGATAAAAATGTCTGCCAAATGGGAGACGTCATATATCACTTGTTTGAAACCCTTTGCCTAAGACTCGCGCTGAGCATCAATATAACTTCAAATAGTCCAGCTGTGTATACAAAGTAAAGGAGATACAGCAGCAGCAGCAGCAGTGTGGTGAGTTGTTCAACCTTGTGCTCCGGTGGCCTGTCCGTCTTCCTCTCTGTTTCATCAGAAGATTGTGTTTCGGCATGTGAAGTTTTTTGTTGCTGCCTCATCATTACCTCTGTCTGCAAGATGAGAGTCCTTCAGCTCCAACTAAAGTGCAACTGGAGAGCCAACCAACACCTGTCTGTCTAATACGAACAGGCACACCAGCCTCCACGCCCACTTTGCTACACCTTCCTTCCCTTAATAAAGACAGGCACAGACCCTTGCTCTACATACACCTTTCCTTTACCCCCTCCCCTAATCCAGTTAGGCAGGAACATCCTCACCCTTCTCCCTCCTCCTTCGTACCTCTTCCAGGATCGGCTACTCTAATCCGGTCTGTCAGGCCAACTGGGTCCCTGACTGCTGTCCTCCTTTTATCTCCCATCTTCAAACAGAATGGGGATGCTTTCATAACGCCGTGTGAGTGACAGGTGGGGGAGTCAGGTGGAGACAGGCCTGTGATATGGACAGTCACTTTGTCCTGTTTAAATAAACTAATGGAGGATAAGAGGCCCATCATGGGGACAGGTGGAGATGGGACGGGACAGAAGACACTCATCTTTACTTATGGACGATTTGGGAATGCAGAGACGGGGATGTGCAACGTATTACATCAGATAGCGAAGGATGTTGTAGAGAACCTGTGGTCTTTTTCACCTTCAAGGGCCCTGACACACCAAGCTGATGGTCGGTCGTTGGTCATTGTCAGGCTGTTGATAAGCGTCTGTTGCCCTAGTTTTTGCGGTGTGTCCCACAGCGTTGGCACTAATCGGCTGTTTTTCAGCCGAGTCAGCAGGTTGAATCTGTGCTGCGACAGTGGAGCCCGTCAGTCAATTAAATCACTCTAATTGGCAGTTCAGCTCAGTGCACGAGAAGCGGGACGGAAGTGAGGAAAGTAAACAAACAGCTCAAGTCAAAAGGCAGTGAGATCAAAACAAACGTGTTATATTAGGTAATATGTTTTTAGCTACTGAGCTCTTTAGCAGAAATGCTAGTGCACCATGTGCTTTATTCTTTCAACATTGGGTAGTGTTGTTAATGTGCTTACAAGTTAACAAGCGTCATGAATCCATCCTGATGGTTTTCTGGTTTCCCTTTTTGAGAGGCAAATACAGACTACTGCTGCTAGCTGCTATGGAGAGATATTTCCTCACAGGCAAACCCATAACTTACATGCTGGTTGGCTGTTTGCTGTAGTCTTGTGGTGTGTTCAGGTTCAACTTTTTGGCCGAGACACAGACGACACAACAGTCGGCCTTCATCGCAACTAGTTCTTTGATGCTGGTTTGGTGTGTCTGGGCTTAAAGAGACTGATTTATCGCTCTTTCCTCTCAGAGAACACAACAGCTTCTAAGTTAGCCACAGAACAACTGACTGATGTTTGCAAACACAAGAGTCCAAGAACAGTGTTTCTCTTATTCCTTAGGTGGAACACTCCAATTTCAGTGTTACATTAACGCACAAATCACCGGTGAACACACACACACAAGCGCACACACTCATCTGAATCACGGCTTACACACCCAGTAGGCAGCCTTTTGGATAGATGGCACCTGCATACAGGAGGAGGGGGCACACAAATAGGATTGGAGAGTGGAAGGGGGTGCGCAGCGGTGGTGGCGGGGCGGGGGTGAGTCCATAAATAGGATTGTGTAGGAAGCAGGGCGAGCTAAATAGGATTGTAATGTACAGGAAAGGATGTATAAATAGGATATGAGAGTCAGAGCTGTGTTCTCACTAGTTCCACGTCCCTGTGGTATAGGAGTTCTCTAGGACTGGCTTGCACGGTGTATGCATGTGTGTGTATGTGTGTGTGTGAGTAAAGGCCATTAATGTGGAGGCTAATCTTGAGGCACCTGTCTCCTCAGGCAGAGTGTGACCTCCAGTAGCCAGGTTCACCCATGTTTGTCCTCCCATCCCATTCCTTACCTCCTCCCCCTCCATCCCTTCCATCCTCACACCTCTTTCTTTTTTCATTCCCTCTAACTTTGCTTTTTCATATTTCATAAATGAGATCTGTGTTTCTTTTTGTTTCTCTTTCTCACTGCTTGACCTCTTTGAACAGGTAAACTGTCATATTGCTGGGCGTACACTGACCCCCCTCCAAGAGAGGTCGACGGTCAAAGCTCTGTCTCCTTCTCTCTCTGTGTGTCTCTCTAGCTTTGGGGTCAGTGGGCTTTGGGAGCTGTCAGCTCAGTGCTGGTGTCTACAGGCTGATGGACTAAGGTCAAAGGTCAGGGGTCAGGAGTTAGAGGGCAGGATGTGACCTTAAAGACAAACAGCATGGAGAGAGGGTCATACCCCCGAAAGAGCCTGTCATTCTCCACACAGGGGGTAACGGAGTGTGAGCATACATACAGTGTGTGCACGAGAGTGTTTGGATCTCTCATATTTACACTCTGATGCCCTCTCTCGTTTGCATAAACTCACACCTGACCTCAACGCACTGTGCGTGTGTGTGTGTGCGTGGCGTACGATGTGATGTGAAGTGTGAGATGTGTCATGTTAGCATGGCATGCATCTATTAGCCTGTTTATGGTTCCTTGTCAGAACAGCTCCTCTCCTCCGCTCATGATTACATTACAAACCCGTTTACACAGCCAAGGTCACAATGGACCGCTGCGAAAACATCATCTTCTCCATAAGCCAAGGCAACAATGCATACGAAACTGAGAAAGAGACAGGCAGTTAGTCACACGCAGTGAGCAATATATACATACTCTCATACAGTCATATCATCATATTTTAAAGCACCAAGGTAACGGTGTATGTTTGTGTGTGGGGCCCAGGAGAGCACGCTGCCTCCTCATACAGGTAATGGATGGTAGGACTGAAAGAGACTGAGGGGAATTAAGATAAACACACTCTGATAAAAACTAACCTGCCTGGCCGCACCGCTGTCTGTTTACAACGAATTAAAACATATCACATATGCTGCACGCACATACAAGCGCGCAAGCAGGAGCACGTAAACACTGACACCTGCATGCGTGCGTGCACACACACACATGGTTCACACTTAGGATTTTATGATGGATTTATATACAAAGGCAGGCTTAAACAGTGGAATAAATGTTTTGACAGTGGTGGCTCTTTGAGTAATTGATCTATGAATCACACACAAGAGATCTTGTAAATTATGAAGACAAATAAACTCTCCATATATCAGGCCCCTATTATAAAATGTTAAGCAGATTTAAACAGATAGAAATGTATCTGCTTAGACAAGGACATTTATTTTTCGCTGTAAGGTGTCCTGCATACAGATTATACACACTAACCAGGCGACAGTCTTATTGTGGGTCCAGAGCCAAGCTTGGGTCAGACAAAGAATGGAGTTGGTCCCAAAATTACTCTGGAGTAATTGCAGGTGAAAAAGCCCTCACTGAACAAAATTAATGTTATGTAAAGTTACTGTTAACCTACAGTAGTAGGTTATAAGAACATAAGTTACTGCAGCATCTTAACTAAAACAGATTTACAGTTCTAAAAGCCGTAGTATTTCACACAATTTAAAGGGAAACGTTGGTATTTTTTCAACCTGGACCCTATTTTCCAATGTTTTTGTGTCTAAGCAACTAATGTAGACTACAATTTTATTAATTAGTCCAGTATTGAGAGGGACCGCTCCAGCCACAGCAGCAAACCAGGCTGCAATGTAATCTCAACGGGCAATTGTGCAGCGTCAATTTATGTCCATTACAAGTGCTTGTTTTTGCCACCGACAGGCTCAGATTGTTACTGTAAGTATCTGACAACATTACAGAAAAGATCCTACAGAGAAATAAAATGTTTTTCCTTCTGCTGGTCTGTTTGTTATTGTGATCAAGTCTCACTCAAAGAGAAGCCTCGTTCTGAAATCTCACAAGAGGTGACTTGTTCCAGGAAAACCAATAGTGGAAACATTAGTGAGAGTTGGAGACCGTGCTAATTTCATTGACAAAAACTGAAAAAGGACATTATTTTTCCATGATAAAGATGAGACGATGACAAGCTAAAAATAGATATTGATAATCAAAACTATGTTCCATTTTTGTTGATGAGACAAGATGGGACAAAAATGTTAAAAAAGCTGAGATTGCCCACGCTTGCAATTATCTTCTCTATCTATGTGTATGGGTGGAATAAGATCGGAGTGTCAACACGCTGTAAACTCCAGTAAATAGTCAGGGCCAGGATGTTTCGCTAGCCAGCAAAACATTCACACAGGAGTAGCGTCAGCTGTTGATGCCGTTTATGAGATGTAATTCTGCAGTAAATAAACGGCCACATGTGTCTGACTGTGGATGGCAGAGCTGTTGAATGGAGTTTGTTAGTTTCAGGTGGCTGTTTGCAGTTAGCTTCGCTTGTTAGCCGCTGAACGGCAGCAAAACAAGCAGCTGCCAGCCGCCAGACTTCACATTCGTCCTGCAGGACTCCACTCAGTCTGGACTGTCTAGAAAGGGTTCATGGTTTGATATTGTTTGACAGGCAGGTAGGAGGCTCAGTTATCTGTGAGTGTACAGTAACTGTGCTGTAACAGTGTGAACTCAGCGCAGTTTCCTCTGACAGCTGAAGGTTCAGTGTGAATCACCGACTCTGTCAGAGGACCTAAGTTTAAACCTCCAGACTAAGATTTTCAGATTTAGAAAGAAATCAGGCTGAAATAAAGTTAGTTTCTGGGGCGACCTCGAGCTCATCTGGTAGAGTGTGCGCCCCCTATGGGCTGAGTCTTTTGCAGAAGCCTGGATTTAATTCCACCTGCAGGTCCTTTGCTATATGTCCTCACCCCTCACTCCCCCACCTTTCCTATCAATCTATGTTTGTCCTATCAATTAAAAAAGTCTTCATAAAAGTTTACAATGATCTGAATGTTATAATTGAAGACTCTGAATGGAATGACATATGGGCAGGATGCCATAAGGGAATTAATAGTCAACTATGGAAAGAATTCGATTGGAAGGTAAAAATTAGATTTTTTAATACTCCCCTTATTATTTCTACGTATGTGAAGATTTCCAGTGCTGCATTATGTTGGCGAAACTGTGGAAATATTGGAGACACCACACACATCTTTTGGGATTGCCCAGTATTGCGAGGATTCTGGGATGACATCAAAAGGGAGATTGATACTATGTTGGAGATAGATGTTGCTTTAGAACCAAAGTTGTTTTTGTTAGGAATCATACCCAGAGATGTATACAATGCCGAGCAACGATATACACTGAGGATTCTCTTGCTAGTAGCGAAAAAAATGATAACAGTAAACTGGAGAGACATAAAACCTCCAACTATAGGTCAATGGACCCAGAGACTGAAGAATGTCTATTTGATGGAAAGAATGACGGCCAGTCTGCAGCTGAAAATGGACACTTTTGATCGTAGATGGTCTCGTGTTTCAAGATATCTGGGGGTGGAATGAGCGGAGTGAAATGAGAGTGAAATTTCTCTCTTTCTCTCCATTATTGTCGCTTGTTTATTAATTCTTATTGACTACCTGGTTGTTCATTTGTTTCTGTGGCAGCTGGTTCTGCTGCGTGCGTCTACCACCTCTTTTTGTGATGTGATGTATGTATGGTATGTCAGGAAATGTCTTGTTGAGTGTTCTGTAAAATGTTGATAAAGCTTAAATAAAAAGTTCTAAAAAAAAAAAAAAAAAGTTTACAATGATCCTGGGTACAAATCCTGGTTGTCTCGAATTAGTTTTTGAGACCATCATTTTGAGTTTTTCAAATGATGATCAGTAAGTGTGTGCTCATAGATGATCCCTTAAACCTGTCAAAAACCTTACTGGAGAAATGCACGTTTGTAAGTACGTAGAAGTTATTTGTAGTTCAAGAAAAAAAATTATGTCTGAATGAAATTTCAACATTTGATACAACCTGTTACCTTGATTCTAATTTCTGATACCTGTATACGCATAAGTGGATTATTTTAAAGAGGGAAAAAAATGACAGAAAGTAATGACAAAAAGTTGACTAAAATGTAATGGATTTTTGTGACTAAAACATTTTGAGTTGTCGTCGACTAAAATTGGACAACTATGAAGAATAAAAATGACTAAAATGTGACTAAATCTAATAAGCATTTTTGGCTAAAGACTAAGACTAAATCTAGAATAGCCGCAAAAAGTAACGCTGGTTGGAGAGAGCAGTCAGACAGTTTGTTGTGTTGGAGTACAGAAAGCATGGCTTAGTGTTATCTGAAATATTTTTTGTGTCATGGCTGAAACGTGGAACAGTCTGCAAGATTTCATTACGAATTTCTCTTTGAGTGAGACTTGGTTACACACACAACAGACTGCATCAGTGAAAGGTAAAGAAAAATGTTTAATTTCTCTTAAGGGTCTTTTCCATGATGCTGACACTTAGAATGATAATCTGAGCTTGTGATTGGTAAGAACAAGCAATTTTAATGGACATAAATTGACAGTGAAGTGAAAGGAAGTTTCCCTTTGATACAGTAATGTGGCAAATTATTCTATTATCCCACAGAGTAGTCTTGAATCTAAATATTGGGTGACATGAAATTAAAAAGAAGAAAATAACAAAGACAAGACAAAGTAGGGCCCTGAAGAAAACAGTAATTCCCTCTGGCCTACGATGCAAGAGGACAGTTGTGGCCAAAAGTTGGTATAGTCCCACACTCCCCAGTGCAAACATACGTCATACGTGCACACACTCTTTTCCAAGTTCATGCACCACTGATCTAAGTACATAATGAAGTGTGACATATCAAGCAAAGGCGCTAATGGGGTGTGAAGTCATTAGTGAACTCTCTCTCTCTTTCTCTCTCACACACACACACACAGAACCTAGTGTGCGCATAACAACACACCTATTCTTTCAGTCTTTACTTGGAAGGTATGATTGTGATAAGCCCTTTAGGCAATCCTCACTCCGGGGTGATATTAGTGAGCTATGTTTTACAGCACAGCCTTGCAAAAATAGATTTCCACAGCATGCACGAATCATACATGGCTTGTGTTAATGCGAGCTTTACCATGTGCATGAATGAAAGCGAATGTGTGGGGAAATGAGAGGTGACACTGTTGCAGGGTTTCCCCCCTTTTACTGGTACTCAGGCACCTGACACTCCCAGACTTCTAACAAATGCACCTGTGTGTAAAGCTGACATAAGTGACAAAATGTTGTATGACGTACTCCACATTTACAGCTGGCACAGGAATGAGAGAGAAGGAGAGAGCGAGGGAGAGATGGGAAGAGAAAGAGAGGCGAAGGGAGAGAGACTCTAAAAGCTTGTCAGTCCCTCTTAATTATTCTAATTGCTGAGCTCAAGCTTCATGCCAAGGCTTAGGCATTCCCCTGGCACAACAACACAAGCCCCCCTATCACACACGCACACACACACACACACACACACACACACACACACACGATTCAGCCACTGCATTGCCTTGAAACCTCTCCTCTCTCCTCGTTTCGTCCTCTCCCCTCATCTCCATACAGAACTCCCCCATCTCCCTCTTTTCCTCAGCTCCCTCTATCAGCATCCCTCCACCCTCAGAGCACCCTCTTATTCCTCCACTCCTCCCCCTCTCCTCCCATCACAACAGACCCTTCTGCTTCCTCTCCCCAGCCACTCCTCTCCTCCACCCCTCCGTTCCTCCGAACTGGATTAAAAGTACTTTTCATTACCCGTGCGGGAGATATGGCACTTAAAAATCACCCCATTATCATTTTTCACCCAGCAAACAGCACACACTCTCACAGAGACATAATTACCACACCCTGTCATACCAGGGAGATGGAGGCTGCTGATTTCCAGCCAGGCCGTGTGTGTCACTCTGAGTGTGTAAGTGTGTGTGTGTGTGTGTGTGTGTGTGTGTGTGTGTGTGTGTGTGTGAGTATAAGAAACTGCTGCCTGTCCGCCTGCCTGCCTGCTTCTCTTATTGATATTAAAAGCGCTGCATAAACGAGTGTTTAAAATGGCTGTCAGAGGGGGAGAGAGAGAGGATCCACTCCAATCACAAACTGCAGCACACATCACTGGATCTCTTTCCCGCCTTGGCACATGGTAATGGCCTGGAATAACAGAATACTGCCGGATGATTCCCATTCCCACATTCCAAGTTGTGCGAGGCTGCAGAGGAGGCAGTTGAAATGGGAGGGGATGAGTGATAGAGCTCGCTTTAACCAGTCAACACTTAGCACATAATGAATTGGGAGTCATTTGATGAATTGGATTTATGGCAACGCTTGTTCTTAATGGCTGAAGTGCTTCAAATTGTGAGGCTGTGGAGGGAAGGGGGACCAGACCCATTCACACTAATATTCATTTAGGAAGCTGGTCCTCATCTAACAGTTAGACCAGTTCTGCAGGGGCCATGCCTTCACTCACAGCATTCACAAGGGGGTGTTAAGTATATACGTGTTTAAAACACTCCCCGCACCCCTAAGACATTCATCACCGTGACAACGCTGCGTGGCGGCCCCCCAATATCACTCCGCAGGGGCCTGTCGTTGGCCTGTCACAGGAATGGGTGTCTATAATTATGCCTGTAGATAAAGCAGGGACAAACGTGGGTCCTGCATGATTAACTGGGTTGCTGTTTGATCACATTTGACTAATTTGTGGCATAAATCTTCAGGCTGGCGCCCCTGCTAGAGACCATTAGCCCTGACACTGACACCCCTGACACACACACACACACACACACACACATGCTCAATACTCATACCTCTAAGAGGAAGTGCAAAAAGGAGGGGTGTGCTGCTTGCCTTTTAGTGCTGCTGCGTTGGTGGGGAGAAAATGTGAAAACAAAATACGTACACTCGCTAACAGTTTCAGGCAACATCAATTCCAAAACTCTATCTGCATGAGGTCAAGGGTGGGGGAGTGGGGGTGTAGGTGGGGCAGCTGGTACACCTAAGCACTATAGAGAGAGAAATGCAGGTGTACTGGATTATAATATTAAGCAAACATGAGCTCTGAGGTCTAATTATGACACAGGGGAGGGTAGAGAGCGAGAGAGGGAGAGATTCAGTGCTGTGTGGTGGAGTGGATGCTGAAGCCAGCAGAACCAGCCTGGTCATTTGTAAACAGGTAACGATGCAGGCCAGGTGTATGAGCATATGTACCAATGAGCAGGGGAGGAAACGGGGGAGAGGGAGGGAGTCAGAGGAGAGAGGGAAGATGGGGGGAAGAGAGTGGGAGGAGTAGAGGGAGGATCTAATTAGGGTGAATTTACAGTGCCCTGTGCCAAACAGCTAAAATGGCCAACTGGGCACAGAGATTTATTACTGGGTTAAATTAGGTTGTCTGGTGAGGGTTGGTAAGGCCACCTGCAGCTGTCAATTGTCACAGTGATTATTATAACTGCGGACCAAGACAACAGTGACGCTACACAAACAACGAGTGCAACAGTGCATTGTTACAGATGCAGGCTCGTGAAGAGAAACCAATATTCTTTTGTGTTTAGGACAATATCAATTGAGTCCAGTGAGTGATTAAGAATGATGCTTGAACCCCCATTTAGCATGAATCAATGAACCTCTGGACAGAAGGTTTCCAGTGCGAGGAGCCTTTGCCTCCATTTGCATCAGTATCCTTGATCAAATCTGCAAGGTAAACAGGTTTAAAACCTGATGGGGGATATTAAACTTGCAGATTGAGCCTGGCTCCCCCCTCCCCAGGCTTGTCTGGAGCTCGGGGCTGGGGTTTGGGCCTCTGCATTTGACTCTGGCTGTTGAGTGCAAGGACGTGGCACAGCAAGCCAGCCCTGAGCAGCCATACTTTCATGGTCGGTTTCCATTTAAATATCTGACTGACAGGGAACATGGCGCCATTAAGGCGTCCCGAGGGCCCAGCACGAGAGGAGGAAATGGGCAGATAAAACCCCCCAGGGGAGAGGAGGGGGTGAGAGAAGGGCCACACTGCCTACAAAGCCTTTAACAGTGGGACCTGCTCTTAAAACTGTATAGGCACCACTCCATCCATTCAGTTCTCTGTCCCTCCACACCCAAAACAACCTTGTCTCTCTGGAACAAAAGCAGGATTTATCTAGCATGACTTACAGCCCCAACCTGACTTTCTTCCTCTGTTGGCAGTATGAGGTCATATAGCATGTTTGAGTGCACATGAGTGAGTGTGTGTGTGTTCACATAAAACAGGAAAAAGATTCCTCCAATCCCCAACCGTACAGTAACCCTCAAACATTTAATACTCACAGTACTACACCTAGGGGACATAGGAACACATTTAACATGTTGCACATGAAGGCAACAAGAGTTGTTTGCAGGACCGATAAGACAAGTTGGCCCTGACACTGTCCTTTCTCTTGGTCTTGAACCCATCTCGTCTCAGTCTCATCTCAATGTTGAACTCATGGTGAAATACTCTTTTTTCTCCAATGGCTATGAAACACATTTGTCTCTCAGTAAGGCAAAAATACCAAACAATCACTGATGCCAGGTCTTCAGATGTGAAGATTTGCAGATTTTCTCAACATTTACATCATTGTCAGCTCAATGCCATTAAGGTTTGGACTGTTGGTTAGAAAAAACAAACACTGAAAACCTTTTTATAGACTAAGAATATTGACTAGAGAGAAACGATTACTACTACAAGACAAAGTACTGCCACAAGAGTGGTTATACTTTATTGTTATGTTTTGGGACTCTTTAGAGGAAACAAAGACCAATACCTATCTATACATTGAACTTATATACTACTACTAGTGTCTATCTTCTTCACATTCCTACAATTGTAAATGGTCTCAGTCTTAGTATACAATGCAAGGGGGCTATGTTGGTGGGGGCGTGCTGTTTCAAGCAATGATATACGATGCAGGAAGGCCAGTGTGTGATGAATCCATGATTTTGAATGCTTGTCGGATACCTGAACACTTCATAATGGCTTATAATACTGTTAGACAGGATTTTACAATTCTGCGAAGCTATCAATCACTTTATCTCTCATTACACTGATCCCCAGGTAAACAGCCCTATTGTCCTATTGTGCTAACAACCCAGTGCTCTTTTGTCAAGGCCCTCTGTGTTGGCACCCCAGTTGGGTCTTACTTAAATGAATGAGGGGCTGCATTTCTTCACACAGAGCAACTGTCTGTATAAACCTGGCCTTAGTCTAAGCATTAAAGCTGTACTCGGTAAATTTTATAAAGACAACTTGTATCATATTTGCTGAAACTGTCACTATATCCACACAGCAGAACATGAGACAGATGATTTATGAAAATAATTAAATTCATTATTGAAAATGGCATTATTGCAGGTGAGTGAAAACACCAATCAGAGCGGCGAGGTCTCGAACGCAGCTGTCAATCATGTCAATCACTGTTTGTGAATTGCAGTCAAACTGTCAAACTAGGCAGCGCTGATCAAATATGAATCAAGATTCTGTTACAGTACTGCCTATTTTCACTTAAAATGTTTTTGGACAGATATTTTAGTGTACTGTTTGGGCAAATCGAGAGAGTTGGTCCGGCCTGTGGGCGGTGCTTGGTGCTTCGTTTGACTGTTTCCAACTGTCGACTGGGTCACAAACTCTCATTTTATAGCTAAACAGTGCACTAAAATATGTTTCTGAAAACATCTGAGGCAAGAAATAGGAATCTTGATATATATTTAATCAGCACTGCCTTGACTGACAGTTTGACTACAGTTTACAAGCAGCAACTGACATGACTGACAGCTGGATTAGAGATACCTCAGCTCTGACTGGTTGTTTCTCATGAGCTGCAGTCGATTTCAACAAATGCCATCTGAGGCAATGGAAGGAAAAGGAAGAACAAGACTGTTCTGTTTCACTTAATACTGTTTGTATGTAGTGACAGCTTCATCAAATATGACAAAAAAGTTACTTTCAGAAAAGTTACCAACTGCAGCTTTAAAACTTGCAGTCTTGTGTTGGCTGTTTTGGGTCTTGTTCTTGTTTAATCAAGTCTTGGCTACAACACTGGTGTTAACTATGCTGAGTTCCAGTCTGTTGGGTCAAAAAAACTTAACTGTGGATACTGCCAAGCCTAGAGGTTAAGTGGCTGTCAGAAAGGGTGAAACACAACACTGAACGGCTCTGACACACAGACGTAAATGAGCAAAGCCAGCCAGCCACGAGGCCGACCAGCCAGGCAGGACAGTGGCACCCTGAAGACACTTAGCAAGACTGAGAGAGAAAGCGAGGAAGTGATTCGGAGATAGAAAGAGCATTGTCTGCCAGTGATATACTTTTACCTCCTCACTTCCCACAATCCAGCTTTCAGAGGCTACACTCTACCCCTCCTTCCTCCCTCCGTGCCACCATCCATACTGCCAGGCCCAATAAAGGTCAAGTCCCTGCCTTCCTCTTAAGGAGCTCATTTGCATCCCGCCGGCAAACAGCCAGTCAGGGCTTGTTCAAAGGATCTGCTAATCCAATCAGATTGCTCATCTGTGAGGCCTTATCGCCACGGACACCAGCATCTGTGGGAACCACATCACAGGGCATCATGGGGCTGCTGGTTGTGATTGGTGGAGACAGAGAGTCAGAGGGAAGTATGCATCACAAGGCTTCAACACGGCTCGGAGTTAGCAAGGAGTGACAGTCAGAGAGCAGGGAAGGCTTAAGCAACACTTCCCATGTTATGACTGCTGCCCCAGGAACGGCACGGATACATATTGGGTGTGAAATACGAATTAGACTGGTAGGATTTCATCTTTATCTACTGTTGAGCACAGAGCGAGGAAAATGTGTGGTGTATGAACAGCGCATTAATACCAGGATTTAATATGAAAAGTAAATGCTCCCCCCAAAAAATGTATTACACATACCTTTTGATGGTAAGTGTATATCAGGTCCAGCAGCATAAATACAATTTTAAAAAGGTAAGCTAAATCATTTGAATTAAAAAGTTAAGAGGAAACATTTTAAAAACACAGGAGACACTGAAAACACACACAAAAGGCACAGTATAAAACAAATGACTGGGTATAAGAACTGATGTATATGCCCTTCAGCCCTAAAGGGAGGCAGACAAACCTTGTGTAGGTTAATGTCTAACTCTCAGCACACACACACACACACACACACACACACACACACACACACAGAGCCATATCACCAGTTCAACGGCAGCCACAGGAGTAAAAACAGTTTGCTCATTCAGGTATAGGCTACAGAGGTGATCTGGCTATGCAAGTGACTTTGCGTCCAGGGACACGACTGGACATAAAGGGACATGGGGGGGACATAAAGGTACAAGGGGATGGAGAAACCAACTTGGCCGTCCTTGCACACAATCCCACAGAGACCGCGGTCCCATCCGTCTCTCCTTCTCCATTTCTGCTCCTGCTATTCTCCTATTCCTCCAACTCTGCCCTCTCTTCTCGCCTCCTTCTCTTCCAGCTCTCCTGTTCCTTCTTCCCATTCTCCCTCTCCTCCTCTTTTGCCATCTGCCCTCCACCATCCCTCCTCCTTCCCTTCCCTTCCTCCCTCCCTCACCCACCCACCCCCCGATTGTCTCGCCCTCACACTTGCTCTCGACCCCAGTGGTGTCACTATTAGCAGCATCACACTGGGATCACATGGCTGCTGAGGTATGGAGGCCGAGTCAATGGAGCGTGGCACACAAAGACGTCCATATACCCCCATCGCTACTGCTTCCTCCCTCTCCCTCCTCTCGATAATTCTCTCTCCCGCCTTTTTCCCATCCCTTCCTGATCATTAGCTTGGAATGCAGCCAGATTGGATTTAACTAGCCAGACTAACTGTATTTTTTCCAATATATCCTGCGCTTTCCTCTGTAGCAGCGCAGCATATTACTACATACACGTTTAAACTTCCTGAACCTGAAAAGTTAACACAAAAAAGCGTAACTCTTCATACTGGTTGTTAACCATCATGTGAGTCATCATTCTAAAACAGTGGATATATCATCATGTAACAGAACCACAGTTTGTCGGTTACGTGACCTGCTCTTTGTCCCAGCCTTGGCAGACTATTAGACCTGGAGCAAGGAGTCAGAGAGGTGAGACAGGCGTGAGGAGGAGGCAGAGGTGGATCTATAACAGCTCTCTGAGCAGAGCGCTGCTCCAGGAGAGGCAGCTATGGATTCAACCCATCCCTTGCTTTTCTCTTACTCTCTCCTTTTGTGTCCAAGTGCATGAGGCTGCATGCGTGCAGCGTGTTTGTGAGAGGCATGTGTGTGTGTGTCTGCAGCCCCGTGCATGTGATAAGCCTGTGGTAGTAGTGGTCCTGTGAGGGACCTAAGGCCCTGTTCTCCTGATTAGTCATTTATCAGGCCTGGCAGCCCAGACCCACCATAATCACTCTTCTCTTACCCCTCCTCCTTTTCCTCCGCTGATCCCCCTCTATCCCCCTAGATCTCCCCTGTATCCACCCCTACAACAATGCTCTCCATCCCCCAACACCAAAGTCTATATGGTGCTGCATGTACATGTCTATCCAACCTCTACCTGCCTCCATCCAACCTGCACCCACTCCATCCACCTTGTCCTCTACACTCACTCCTCTCCGTCTGAGTGTGTCTCGCCAGGAGCCCCCTTTCCTTCTCCTCCTTTGCAAACTCTAATCCAATTTTCCTCCTTGTGTGACGGTGTTGTGCATGAGCTAAAGAGCCAAAGCTGCAGCTAAAGACAAATTTCCAATTTATCTGTTTGAATTTTTGCGTGCTGGAGCCGTTTGATGCCGGAGAAAGAGAAGAGGGGTACATGATGAGAGGAAGATGGGAGGGCAAGTGTCTTCCGGAGCGGCAGGAGGACCTCCCTATCAACCAGTGCCACACTCCCTCGTCCTGCTATGTCAACAGACAGGGATTAGGGTACCAGACATATTGAGGAGGCCAAAATGAGTTAATGCAGTTAACCAGCTGCTTCTTCTCAACCTGTCTTCCCTCGGTTGGGAGAAATTGGAAAAGCTGTCTACCCAAGGAGAGGGAATGTAATCTGGACTATGCAGACCGGAGGATACGGGGACATGAAAGGGCTGTCCTCCTGCTTCCCATGCCTCTTTTCTCTTTCCTTCACCCTTCCTAACCATCATTCCCACCCTCTCTTCCTATCTCTCAAAGAAAGGGAGGGGTGCAGAAGAAGGACAGAGAGAAATGTGGACAGAAAAAATGAGCATATACAGAGCAGGCCTCACCCAAGATGAAGGGTTCAAGGAAAAAAATTGCAAATAAAAAGAGGGGAAACTCAGGATAAAAGCAGGTGTGTAGATATGGGGAAAGAGAACAAAGCAAGTGTGCGTATGTGTGTGTTATTACAGTGCATGACAGCTGTTTGAACCCCTGGGGAGATAACAGCTGGGACTCCACCACAAACACACACTCCTTAACATATCCCTCACTTCATTTCTCCTTAACCATCTCCATATCCCTCTATCCCCGACCTCATCTTTTCCTCCACATCCTCTTCCCATTCATTTAATTTTGATTCCCCCGCTCAGACTCCACCTTTCCATAGGTTCTCCTCTCATTTCTTGTTTTTTCCTCTTTGTATGTATTTTGTTTCAAACTGTCATCTTTCATAAAACCTCCTCCTGCTTCATCTCAAACTGATACCACAGTATGGAAAGCATGTGGAGCACAATCATGTAGTTAAAGGATGTTTGTTTTTCTCTAATTGTGGCCTTAATGACATTATTTCATTTATAATTTTGTTCATTGTTTCCCCTGCTATCTATACAACACAAAATGACTTTGATCTCTTAAATAAATCTCCATGTAAACAAAGCCAGCAGTGGGGTGACAGAGTTTAAAAGGAGGGTGTCACACAACAATTACAAACCGGGCCTTTAACCACACCTCTCCCCCGCCGACTGTGTGTCTTTATAGAGCAGTCTGCGTAATAGTGGCTCTCTTATAAAACACAGCGCCGTGTCACACACACATTACTCAGCCCACCGCCCCTTTAAATGATCCAAAGATGTATGAGGCCATCTGTGGGCCACAATTAAATACCAACCCCTTTAATTCAGCTGCATGCTACATTACCGCCC